>NC_058105.1:23262272-23565303 GCF_020171115.1 Neogale vison
CTGATTATCCTGTAGCAAGCCTTAACAGTCTGAATATCACCTATAAAAATAGGGATTCCTATCATCTTTCTAATGTTTTATTTGTAAATATGGACAATCAAAGGAATTAGATTTTATTACTCACTTAAGGACAGTTGATATCATTAAATTATTGACTCTTTCTAGCCAAGTAGAAGTTTTATTTCTCTGTATGTTCAATTTCTTATGCATGCCCTGCAGATTTTTCTTTAGGTCCTTTTCATTTCTTATTAAGTGCATTCCTAGTAATTCTGCAAATACAGTTTTGTTGTTGTATCTTCCTTTTTTCTTCCTATAGAAAAATACATTCAAGCATTGTGTGAAATTTGTTTTCATCCAGATTTTCTCTGAATTTAAAGAGTTCAAGTGTAATTATAGCATTGCAGATAACTTGGATATCCCTATTTTAAGATAATTATGAAAAACTCCAAAATGTTTTAAAAATAGTGATGCATCTGCAGCTATGCAACTATCATATATATTGCACTATGCATGTACTGTGCTATATTCAAATTAATCATGCAGAAAATATTGAAGGCATCAAATTAGTTAAATTTAATATATTATAATTTATCATAATTATGAGATTTAATGCAAAAATGATTTAATACACCACAATTTATAAAACAAATTGCATAAGCTTCTGCTTTTTATAATCTGTGCCTCAATTTTATAGTAACAAATAAAAATAAAAGTGTCTTAACTAACCATTCTGTTTTGACAGTAATCTTGAAACAGGTGTGTTTGCACACACACATGCACACACAACATATGCACATATGTATAAGGACATTTGCTGGAATTGCTCTGTAAGCATAATCAAATAAAAGCCAAGGAAAACCTGAAAAAATATGCATTTGCATAGTTTTTATATTCACATTACATGGTCTTAGCCTCACAGCAATCCATATTACAGGGAAGAAGTTTGGACATAAGCTAAGAACCTTGCCCAAGTTTACAAATACAGATGTTGTCAGGGATCATGTGTTTCTTAAATCTATGGCTGGTGATTTTTCACTCTATCTCCCAAGACACACGGAGTTCATATTTTTTCAAGTATTACTCTGTTAATCTGAAAGCTACCCATAGTTAATTTTGTAAAGTGTCATATTAATTAAATCTTTATCACAACCATAAACAGCATTTGAAAAATTTTGTATAAATAACTTGAGGAGAGTTTTTATAATAACATGAAGTATTTGATATAAAGGGAAAAAAACCTGTCTAATGTTAGAGTCATCTCTAATTTTTTTTAAATTTATTTATTTATTTACTTTCATAAACATATAACATATTATTATCCCCAGGGGTACAGATCTGTGAATCACCAGGTATACACATTTCACAGCACTCATCATAACACATAAACTCCCCAATGACCATATCCCCACCACCCTCTCCCATTCCTCCTCCCCCCAGCAACCCTCAGTCTGTTTTTTGAGATTGAATCTCTTATGGTTTGTATCCCTCTCAATCCCATATTCTTTCATTTTTTCTTTTCCTACCCCCCAACCTCCCCACATTGCATCTCCACTTCCCCATATCAGGGAGATCATATGATAGTTGTCTTTCTCCAGTTGACTTATTTTGCTAAGCATCACAACTTCTAGTTCCATCCATGTCATTGCAAATGGCAATATTTCAATTTTTTGATGGCTGCATAGTATTCCAAACACACACACACACACACACACACACACACTACATCTTCTTTATCCATTCATCTGTTGATGGACATCTAGGTTCTTTCCATAGTTTGGCTATTGTGGACATTGCTGCTATAAACATTCGGGTGCATGTACTCCTTTGGAGCACCACGTTTGTATCTTTAGGATATATAAACAGTAGTCCAAATGCTGGGTCATAGGGTAGCTTTATTTTCAGTTTTTTGAGGAACCTCCACACTGTTTTCCAGAGTGGTTGCACCACCTTGCATTCCCACCAACAGTGTAGGAGGGTTCCCCTCTTTCTGCATCCTCTCCAGCATCTGTCATTTCTTGACTTGTTAATTTTAGCCATTCTGACTGGCATGAGGTGGTATCTCATTGTGGTTTTGATTTGTATTTCCCTGATGCCGAGTGCTGTGGAGCACTTTTTCATGTGTCTGTTGGCCATCTGGATATCTTCTTTGCAGAAATGTCTGTTCATGCCCTCTGCCCATTTCTTGATTGGATTATTTGTTCTTTGGGTGTTGAGTTTGCTAAGTTCTTTATAGATTTTGGACACTAGCCCTTTATCTGATATGTCATTTGCAAATATCTTCTCCCATTCTGTCAGTTGTCTTTTGGTTTTGTTAAATGTTTCCTTTGATGTGCAAAAGCTTTTGATCTTAATGAGGTCCCAATAGTTCATTTTTGCCCTTGCTTCCCTTGCCTTTGGCGATGTTCCTAGGAAGATGTTGCTGCGGTTGAGGTCGAAGAGGTTGCTGCCTGTGTTCTCCTCAAGGATTTGGATGGATTCCTTTCTCACATTGAGGTCCTTCATCCATTTTGAGTCTATTTTCATGTGTGGTATAAGGAAATGGTCCAATTTCATTTTTCTGCATGTGGCTGTCCAATTTTCTCAACACCATTTGTTGAAGAGGCTGTCTTTTTTCCATTGGACATTCTTTACTGCTTTGTCGAAGATTAGTTTACTATAGAGTTGAGGGTCTATTTCTGGGCTCTCTATTCTGTTCCATTGATCTATGTGTCTGTTTTTGTGCCAGTGCCATACTGCCTTGATGATGACAGCTTTGTAATAGAGCTTAAAGTCTGGAATTGTGATGCCACCAACGTTGGCTTTCTTTTTCAGTATTCCTTTGGCTATTCGAGGTCTTTTCTGGTTCCATATAAATTTTAGGATTATTTTTTCCATTTCTTTGGAAAAAAAATGGATGGCATTTTGATAGGGATTGCATTAAATGTATAGATTGCTTTAGGTAGCATAGACATTTTTACAATGTTTATTCTTCCAATCCAGGAGCATGGAACATTTTCCCATTTCTTTGTGCCTTGCTCAATTTCTTTCATGAGTACTTTATAATTTTCTGAGTATAGATTCTTAGCCTCTTTGGTTAGGTTTATTTCTAGGTATCTTATATTTTTGCAATCTTATAGATTTGCAATCACAATTGCAAATGTGATTGACTCCTTAGTTTCTCTTTCTTCTGTCTTGTTGGTGTAGAGAAATGAATTGATTTCTGTGCATTGATTTTATATCCTGACACTTTACTGAATTCCTGTACATGTTCTAGCAGTCTTGGAGTGGAGTCTTTTGGGTTTTCCACATATAGTATCATATCATCTGCTAAGAGTGAGAGTTTGACTTCTTCTTTGCCAATTTGGATGCCTTTAATTTCCTTTTTTTGTCTGATTGCTGAGGCTAGAACTTCTAGTACTATGTTGAATAGCAGTGGTGATAATGGACATCCCTGCCATGTTCCTGACCTTAGCGGAAAAGCTTTCAGTATTTCTCCATTGAGAATCATATTTGCAGTGGGTTTTTCATAGATGGCCTTGATAATATTGAGGTATGTGCCCTCTATCCCTATACTTTGAAGAGTTTTGATCAGAAAGGTATGCTGAACTTTGTCTAATGCTTTTTCAGTATCTATTGAGAGTATCATATGGTTCTTGTTCTTTCTTTTATTAATGTGTTATATCACATGGATTGATTTGCAGATGTTGAACCAACCTTGCAGCCCTGGAATAAATCCCACGGTCGTGGTGAATAATCCTTTTAATGTACTGTTGAATCCTATTGGCTAGTATATTGGTGAGAATTTTCGCATCTGTGTTCATCAAGGATATTGGTCTGTAGTTCTCCTTTTTGATGGGATCCTTGTCTGGTTTTGGAATCAAGGTGATGCTGGCCCCATAAAACAAGTTTGGAAGTTTTCCTTCCATTTCTATTGTTTGGAACAGTTTCGGGAGAATAAGAATTAGTTCTTCAAATGTTTGGTAGAATTCCCCCGGAAAGCTATCTGGCCCTGGACTTTTGTTTGTTTGGAGATTTTTGATGACTCTTTCAATATCCCTACTGGTTATGTGTCTGTTCAGGTTTTCTATTTCTTCCTGGTTCAGTTGTGGTAGTTTATATGTCTCTAGGAATGGATCCATTTCGTCCAGATTGTCAAATTTGTTGGCGTAGAGTTGCTCATAGTATGCTCTTATAATTGTTTGTATTTCTTTGGTGTTGGTTGTGAGTTCTCCCCTTTCATCCGTGATTTTATTTATTTGGGTCCTTTCTCTTTTGTTTTTGATAAGTCTGGCCAGGGGTTTGTCAATCTTATTAATTCTTTCAAAGATCCAGCTCCTAGTTTCATTGATTTTTTGTTTGTTTGTTTTGTTTCTATTTCATTGATTTCTGCTCTAATCTTTATGATTTCTCTTCTCCTGCTGGGTTTAAACTTTCTTTGTTGTCCTTTCTCCAGCTCCTTTAGTTGTAGGGTTGGTTGTGTATTTGAGACCATTTTTGTTTCTTGAGAAAGGCTTGTATCGCTATATATTTTCCTCTTAGGACTGCCTTTGTTGTGTCCCACAGATTTTGAACCGTTGTGTTTTCATTATCATTTGTTTCCATTAATTTTTTTTTTAATTCTTCTTTAATTTCCTGGTTGACCCATTCATTTTTTGGAAGGATGCTGTTTAGTCTCCATGTATTTGGGTTCTTTCCAAATTTCCTCTTGTGATTGAGTTCTAACTTCAGAGCATTGTGTTCTGAAAATATACAGGGAATGATCCCAATCTTTTGATACTGGTTGAGAACTGATTTAGGACCCAGGATGTGATCTATTTGGGGAATGTTCCAAGTGCACTAGAGAAGAATGTATATTCTGTTGCTTTGGGATGGAATGTTCTGAATACATCTGTGATGTTCATCTGGTCCATTGTGTCATTTAAGGCCTTTATTTCCTTGTTGATCTTTTGCTTGGATGATCTGTCCATTTCAGTGGGGGGAGTGTTAAAGTCCCCTACTATTATTGTATTATTGTTGATGTGTTTCTTTGATGTTGTTATTAATTGGTTTATATAGTTGGCTGCTCCCACATTAGGGGCATAGATATTTAAAATTGTTAGATCTTTTTGTTGGACAGATCCTTTGAGTATGATATAGTGTTCTTCCTCATCTCTTATTATAGTCTTTGGCTTAAAATCTAATTGATCTGTTATAAGGATTGCCACCCCTGCTTTCTTCTGATATCCATTAGCATGGTAAATTCTTTTCTACCCCCTCACTTTAAATCTGGAGGTGTCTTTGGGTCTAAAATGAGTTTCTTGTAGGCAGCATATTGATTTTTTTTTTTAATCCATTCTGATACCCCGTATCTTTTGACTGGGGCATTTAGCCCATTAACATTCAGGGTAACTATTGAGAGATATGAATTTAGTGCCATTGTATTGCCGGTAAGGTGACTGTATTGTATATTGTCTCTGTTCCTTTCTGATCTACTACTTTTAGGCTCTCTCTTTGCTTAGAGGACCCCTTTTCAATATTTCCTGTAGAGTTGGTTTGGTGTTTGCAAATTCTTTCAGTTTTTGTTTGTCCTGGAAGCTTTTAATCTCTCCTTCTATTTTCAATGATAGCCTAGCTGGATATAGTATTCTTGGCTACATGTTTTTCTCGTTTAGTGCTCTGATTATATCATGTCAGCTCATTGTGGTCTGCTAGGTCTCTGTGGATAAGTCTGGTGCCAATCTAATATTTTTACCATTGTATGTTACAGACTTCTTTTCCCGGGCTGCTTTCAGAATTTTCTCTTTGTCACTACGACTTGTAAATTTTACTGTTAGGTGATGGGGTGTGGACCTATTCTTATTGATTTTGAGGGGGGTTCGCTGCATCTCCTGGATTTTGATGCTTGTTCCCTTTGCCATATTAGGGAAATTTTCTCCAATAATTCTCTCCAGTATACCTTCTGCTCCCCTCTCTCTTTCTTCTTCTTCTGGAATCCCAATTATTCTAATGTTGTTTCATCTTATGGTGTCACTTATCTCTCAAATTCTCTCCTCGTGGTCCAGTAGCTGTTTGTTCCTCTTTTATTCAACTTCTTCATTCTCTGTCATTTGGTCTTCTATATTACTAATTCTTTCTTCTGCCTCATTTATCTTAGCAGTGAGAGCCTCCATTTTTTATTGCACTTCATTAATTGCTTTTTTAATTTCAACTTGGTTAGATTTTAGTTCTTTTATTTCTCCAGAAAGGGCTTTTATATCTCCCGAGAGGGTTTCTCTAATATCTTCCATGTCTTTTTCGAGCCCAGCTAGAACCTTTAGAATCATCATTCTGAACTCTACATCTGACATATTACCAATGTCTGTATTGATTAGGTCCCTAGCCTTTGGTACTGCCTCTTGTTTTTTTTTTTTTTTTTTTTTTTTTTTTTTTTTTTTGTGGTGAATTTTTCTGCCTTGTAATTTTGTCCAGATAAGAGTATATGAAGGAACAAGTAAAATACTAAAAGAGTGGCAAAGACCCCAGGAAAATAAGCTTTAACCAAATCAGAAGAGGTCCTACATCGTGGGGGGGGGAGAGGGTATAAAAAGAGGTTTGGAAAAAAAAAGAAACAATTAAAAAAAAGAAAATGAATAAGGAAAAAATATAAAAAAGAAAAAATATATATATATTTGATAAACTAGTTAAACAAACATTAAAAAAGAAAACGGTAAAAGTTAAAAAAATTTTAGCAGAAGATGAAAAAAAAATTGAAAAAGAAAAAAAAATAACTGCAAGACTAAAGAGTCATGGGGAGTAAGCCATGAGTTCCGTGCTTTGCTTTCTCCTCCACTGGAATTCCGCCGCTCTCCTTGGTATTGAACCTGCACTCCTTGTTAGGTGAACTTGGTCCTGGCTGGATTTCTTGTTGACCTTCTGGGGGAGGGGCCTGTTGTAGTGATTCTCAGGTGTCTTTGCCCCAGGCGGAATTGCACCACCCTTACCAGGGGCCGGGCTGAGTAATCCACTCAGGTTTGCCTTCAGGAGCTTTTGTTCCCTGAAGTCTTTTTCTGTAGAGTTCTGGAGGACAGGAATGAAAATGTCGGCCTCCCAGTCTCTAGCCTAGAGGAGCTGAGAGCTCGGGGCCCCACTCCTTAGTGTGCCCTCAGAGAATAGTGCCCAGTTATTCCTGTTTCCCTGGTCTCCAGCCCCTCTCTGACCTCACCGAGCCTGTGACCAGTTCACGGTAACCCTGAGCTGAGAGCTCACTCGTCGGCTCTGTCTCTGTAGCCAGCTTCCCCATTCTAATACCTGAAAGCTCTGTGATATTCAGACACCCTCGATCCTTCTGTGACCCTGCAGGACCTGAGGCCACTCTGCGCCCCTGTGGGCTTCACCCGGTTTAGCCTCTGGAGCGATGCCCCTCAGTGGAACAGACTTCTAAAAGTTCTGATTTAGTGCTCCATTGCTCCGCCGCTTGCCAGGAGCCAGCCCCTACCCCTGGGGTCTATCTTCCCATTGCTTTGGATTCACTTCTCTGCCAGTCCTACCTTTCAGAAAGTGGTTGATTTTCTGTTTCTAGAATTGATGTTCTTCTTCGCTTCAATCTCCCGTTGGAATTGTGGGTATTTGCAATGTTTAGATAAGCTATCTGACTGATTTCCTGCTATCTGAAGTAGCCTCAGCCTGCTACTTCTCTGCTATCTTGACTCCTTCTCCCCCATTGTGTTCAGTTTTACTAATAATTCTTTTCAATGTCTAACATTTCATTAATTTCACTGCTTATATTTTAAAAAAATCTCAAACATTGTGGTTTTCACATCTATAAATCTGATTTAGACATTTAAGTATATTTTCTGTGTCTCACTTTAACTTCCTTAATATTTGCAATACACTTACATAAATGTTCTGAAGTCCTTGTCTGCCAATAACAATATCTATGTCAATATTGGGTTGGTTCTGATCAACTGATTTTTCTCCTCATTATGGGTCATATATTCTTACTTCATCTCATGTCTAATAAAAATTGATTGGGCAAGCATTATGAATTTTACTTTCTTAGGTGCTGTATATTTTTGTATTCCTATAAATATTCCTGTACCTTGATATATGATGCATTTAAATTACAGTATTATTCCTCTTAACTCAGGTAACTTCCTTACAAATATTGCCTAATCAGTATTCCACTCAGTGTTCAAGGATGATAATACATGGATTTGTAAAGTCCTTTCTCTAAGCACCTCTTCTGTGTTACTGTGATCTACAAATTCTATTCATCTTGATGTCTCCAGATTCTCATCTCACTCTTCTGAACCAAGACTTCAAGACAGAAAGGTAGAGGAAACAATGGACCTATATTTTTTTAAAATTTTTTCCTCATCTCTTATAGATCACTATCTTGATTTTTTTGAATATCCATTGTCTTATACATCAGTTTTTAATGTAATTTTGTTTTTTTCCCTTTTTTTTGACACACAGAATAGTGACAAATCCAGTTTTTCTTACTACATCTTTTTCAGAGATAAAGTCCTAGTATTTAAACCCTATTAACTTTAAATAAATTTACACAATTAAATCCTCAAGCAATTCTTTGAAAAAGAAAAAAAAAACTTATTTATAGTACTATCCAGACTTCTGCAGAAAATGGAACTTGCATTTTAATGATTTCTTTTAATTGAAATGACTTGTTCATTAATCCTGGAAAACAGATATTTGTTTCTGTATCACAGAGATAATTTAATCAATAATTAATAAATGCAAACAGTATACCCCAGTGAACAGTCTCCTTTGTTCTATTGGACACTTGCTAGAAAGAGATTCATCTGTGAAATAAGAGCTCAGAATTAGACCAAATGCCAAATCAAAACAGATAAAATGAAGAATACACTGTCCCCTGTGTAGGCCTGTATTCTCTGGAAAATTTCTGACAAACATGGCATTATATATATAGGTTTCATGCACAAAAATGAAATTTTTTATTTTTTTATCAGGAAGTAGAATACTTGCAACTTTTAAATTAGTCCCTCGAGTTAACTCAAAACATCAAGTTTGTTTGTTCACTGAAAATCTAATTTCTGTCCTGTATCACCTTAGACTCTTGTATATTTCATTGCTGAAAAATCAAAGGTAAGCAGTTTTTAGTAGACTTGAGGTTTTACATTCATACCAATATTGAGCAGAATACACTGAAATTTCCCCTATTTGCCCTCTGTTCACCTGTGCAAATACTCTGCCATTATCAATATCCACCAAGAGAAGATATATTCATTTCAATTGGTGAACAAACCCTGACTGACATGGTGATCACTCAAAGTACAGTTAGCTTAAGGTTCACTTGTGTTGTTGTACACTATATGGATTTGTGCATGTATCCACCATGATAGTATCAGAGTACTTTTACTTCATTAAAATTACCCTCTGCTTTATTTATCCTGACCTGCCTCCTAGCCCTAAGAACTCACTAGTGTTTCTTACTATCTCAATAGTTTTGCCTTTTCCAGAATCACATCATTTGTACCTTTTCCAGATTGGCTTTTTCACCTACTAGTATGCATTTATATTTTACACATATGTTTTCATGGCTTGATAGCTTATTTTTTTCAGTGCTGAATAATATCTCATTGTTTAGATTAAGCAATTTTTATTTTCTCAAGTCACCTACTGAAGAGCAACCTAATTGGTTCCAAGTTTTGCAGTTATGAATAAAACTACTATAAATATTCATGTAAAGGTATTCTGTGGACATAAAATTCCAACTCGTTTGGGTAAATACCAGGTATCTTGTTTGCTGGATCACATAGTGCTTTTTGAATCAAGGTAATGCTGACCTCATGGAATGGATTTAGAACATTTTTTCCCCTTTTTTTGCAGGGGGGATGGTTTGAGAAAAATAGGTATTACATTTTCTTTAAATGTTTGGGAGAATTCACCTGTGAAGCAATCTGGCCCTAGACTTTTGTTTGTTGAGAGTTTTTCCTTTAAAGAGACTCCCTGCCAAGCTCATGTACCTGAGATCAAGACCTAAGCTGAGATCAAGAGTCAAACAATTAACTGACTGAGCCAACCAGGTACCCCTGTTGGGAGTTTTTGTTTCTTTTAGTTTTTGTTTTGTTTTGTCTTGTTTTTTGATTACTGTTCCACTTTCATTATTAGTAATCAATTTGTTCTAATTTTCTATTTCTTTCTGATTTGGTTTTAGAAAATTGTGTTTCTAGGAATTTATCCATTTCTCCTAGGTTGTCCTATTTGTTAACAAATAATTTTTCACAATATCTTATAATTCTTTTGTTTTTCTGTGGTGTGAGTACTTATGTTTCTTTTTTTTTAATTTGAGTTCTTTATATCTCTCTATCTCTGTCTATTTTTTTTTTTTTGGTGGGGGGTGAGTCTGACTAGAGCTTTATCAATTGCATTTATCTTTCAAAAGAATCAACTCTTGGTTTCAATGATCTTTTGCTACTTTTTAAATTTTATTTAGTTCTGCCCTAATATTTATTGTTCCTTTCCTTCTACTAGCTTTGGGTTCTGCTTGTTCTTTTTCTAAATCCCTTAGATGCAGGGTTAGATTATTATTTTTATTTTTTCTATTTTTATTATATCTTTAGGTAGGCTCTTATCATTATGAACTTCCATCTTAGAATAGTTTTTGCCAGATCCCAAACATTTTAGACCATTATATTTTCATTTTTATTTGTCTATATGTATTTATTATCTTGTCTTTGATTTCTTAGTTGACCCAGTTTGTTGGTTTGTTTCTTTGTTTATTAACAATCTTTTTTAACCACATTGTGTTAGTGGGTTTTTTCCAGTTTTTTTTCATGTAATGTATTTCTTAATTTCTTAGCATTATAGTTGAAAAAGATGCTGGTTATTATTTTAATTCTTAAATTATGTCTCAACTTATTGAGGCATGCTTCATGACCTAACATGAATTTATCCAGGAGAACACTTTTTATGCACTTGAAAAGAATGTATATTCTGCTGTTTGGGGATGGAATTCCCTGTATATATCTGTTAGACCAATGCGGATTAAGGTATCATTCAAAACCATTGTTTCTTTATTGATTTTCTACCTGGAAAAAATTTGATGTAAGTGAGGTGTTAAAGTTCCCTTCAACTGTATTACAACAATTTCTCTCTTTATGTTCACTTACATTTGCTTTATGTATCTAGGTGCTCCTATACTGGATGCATAGATAATTATAATTATGGTATCCTATTTTGCCTTGATCTCTTTAACATTATGTAGAAACCTCTTTTTGTCTTACTACAATCTTTGTTTTAAAGTCTATTTTGTCTGAAAAAACATCAGGTCACCAGGGTTTTTGTTGGTTTGTTTGTTTTGTTTTTCACTTCCATTTTAATGGTATGTGTTTTTCTATTCCTTAACTTTTGGTCTGTATGTGCCTTTAAATCTGAAGTGAGTCACTTGTAGGCAGCACATCGATATTTTCTGTTTGTTTGTTTATTTGTTTCTTCATTGAGTTACCCTGTTTTTCTTTTTATCAGAACATTTAGTCCACTTACAATTCAAGTAATTATTGATAGGTATGTATATATTGTCATTTTTTTCTGGTTGTTTTTGTAGTTCTCTGTTCTTTTTTTTTTTGTTTCTCTTTCCTCACTTGCTTTAGTGTTATGCTTGGATTCCTTTCTCCTTATTATTATTTCATGTGTGTGTGTGTGTGTGTGTGTGTGTGTCTATTATAGGTTTTTATTTTTGTTTACCATTGAGCTCATATGTAGCATCTTTTTTTATTTAAATTGAATTTGTTAGTATATAGTATATTATTAGTTTCAGTGGTAGAGTTCAGTGACTCATCAGTTGTATCTGACACACAGTGTTAATTGCACCATGTGCCCTCCCTGATACCCATCACCCAGTTATTTCATCCCCTTTCCCCTCTCTTCTCCAGCAACCCTCAGTTTCTTTCCTATGACTAAGAGTTTCTTATGCTTTGTCTCCTTCTCTTATTTTGTCTTCTTTCATTTCTCCATCCCTTCCCCTATGCTCTTCTGTTTTGTTTTTTAAATTCCACATATGAGTGAAACCATATGATAATTGTCTTTTTCTGATTGACTACTTTCTCTTAGCATAATACCTTATGGTTTCATCCATGTCAATACAAATTGTAAGATTTTATTTTTTGATGGATGAGTAATATATAAAGACACTTCTTCTTTTTCCATTCATCTGTCAATGGACATCCAGGCTCTTTCTGTTGTCTATTGTGGACATAGCTGCAGCTATAAACTTTGGGGTACAAGTACCTCTTTGCATCAATACATTTGTATCTTTGGGGTAAATACCTAGTAGTGCAATTGCTAGGTCACAGAATAATACTATTTTTAACTTTTTTTTTGAAGATTTTTATTTATTTATTTGATAGACAGAGATCACAAGTAGGCAGAGAGGCAGGCAGAGAGAGAGGGGGAAGCAGGCTCCCCGCTGAGCAGAGAGCCCGATGTGGGGCTTGATCCCAGAACCCTGAGATCATGACCTGAGCTGAAGGCAGAGGCCTAAACCACTGAGCCACCCAGGCGCCCCTATTTTTAACTTTTTGAAGAACATTCATAGTGTTTTGCAGAGTGGCTGTACCAGTTTGCATTCCCACCAGAAGTGTGAGTGGGTTCCCCTTTCTCCATATCCTCACCAACATGTGCTGTTTCCTGACTTAATTTTAGCCATTCTCACTGATGAGAAGTGGTATCTCATTGTGGTTTTGATTTGTATTTCCCTGATGCTGAGTGATGTGGAAAATATGTTATGTGTCTGTTGGCCATTTGCATGTCTTTTTTTTTGAGAAATGTTCATGTCTTCTGCTTATTCCTTGACTGGATTGCTTGTTTTTTTGGGTGTAGAGTTTGATAAGTTCTTTATACATTTTGGATACAAGTCCTTTATCTGCTAAGACATTTACAAATATTCTTCTCACATTCTGGTGGTTGCCTTTTGGTTTTATGTGTTTACAACTCTCTATTAAGTTGACGGTTTGGACGCCTGGGTGGCTCAGTGGGTTAAAGCCTCTGCCTTCAGCTCAGGTCATGATCCCATGGTCCTGGGATCGAGCCCCGCATCGGGCTCTCTGCTCA
Source organism: Neogale vison (assembly GCF_020171115.1). Lineage (NCBI taxonomy): Eukaryota > Metazoa > Chordata > Mammalia > Carnivora > Mustelidae > Neogale > Neogale vison. The sequence continues at coordinate 23,275,299 of NC_058105.1, forward strand.
GTGGGGAGCCTGCTTTCTCCTCTCTCTCTGCCTGCTTCTCTGCCTACTTGTAATCTCTGTCTGTGAAATAAATAAATAAAATCTTAAAAAATAAGTTGATGGTTGCCTAAGTTCAAACACATTTAACAAACACTAAATCTTTAACTCCTTCTCCCTGCTCTGTGGATATGCCATATTTTACATCACTTCATTTTGTTTATTCTTTAACTATTTTTTGTAGATATAACTGATTTTTCACTTATATTTTAGCCTCTATACTGGCATTAGAAGTTATCAATCTACTACCTTATTATATGTTTGCTTTTACTTATGATTTTTTTTCCTTTGATATTTTTTATTAATTTTAATTATGGCCTGTACCTTCCAGTTAAATAATTCCCTGTAGTTTTTCTTAAGGCTAATTCAGTGGTGATGAACTCCTTTAGCTTTTGTTTGTCTAGGAAATTTTATCTCTCCTTCTATTCTGAACAAAATCTTTGCTGGGTAAAATATTCTTGATTGTACGTTTTCCCTTCACTTTTAACACTTTGAATATATCATACCATTCACTTCTGACCTGTAAAGTTTGTGCTGAAAAACCAGCTTATAGTCTTATGGAGTTTCCTTTTTATGTAGCTATTTTCTTTTCTCTTGCTGTTTAATTTTTTCTTTTTTATCATTACCCCCTGCCATTTTACTTTTTATGTGTTTTGGTGAGGACCTCCTTGGGTTCATCTTATTAAGGTGCTTATATGTCTGTTTCCTTCTCTTGATTAGAGAAGTTGTCAGTTTGTTTTTTTTTTTTTTTAATAAGTTTTCTGTTCGTTTCTAGCTCCCTTCTTCTGGGATCCCTATTATGTGATTATTACAACTCATTGGAGTAGCCTAGTTTCTTTAAGCTATTCTCTCTCTTCATTTTTTACTGCTGTTTTCTGTTTAGCTCGGTTCCTTTTAGTTACTGTGTTTTCCAAAATACCAATCCATCTTTTTCAATCCTTTAATCTGCTATAGATTATCTCAAGTTTATTTTCCATCTCATTTATTACATTCTTCAGCTCCAACAGATTTATTTTTGTATTTCCTTTTTGTTAACTCTTCTCTGAATTCATTTACTCTTTTCTCAAGTCCAATAAGTATCTTCATGACCATCGCTTTATTTTTCAGATATATTACTTATCTTCATTTCATTTAGTTTTTTTGTTTGTTTGTTTGCTTGTTTGTTTTTGTTTTTTACTGTGACTTCCTCTTGTTCCTTCAATTGGGAGATATTCCTCTATCTCCTCAATTTGTTGAACTCTCTGTTTGTATGTATTAGGTAGGTTAGCTACGACCCTTGGTCTTGAAAGTAGTAGCCTGATATAGATGTCCTATGGTGACCTGTAGTGCAATCCCCTTGGTTTACTAAAGCTAGGTACTCTGAATGTGTTCCCTGTGTGGGCCACTACTGTGTCCTACTGCTGTGGCTGAGCCACAGTTACCTTTAGCTTAGCCAGCTGCAATTACCCACTTTACTTCTTGGGGGTGCACTGGGTGAGGTTGATTCTCATGCTATATAGAGGCCTGTGTAAGGCCACCATGGGCTCATTGGTGGGCCGAGCTCTATGCAATTAGCCTCTTTGCCACAGTTGTGAGTGCATCAAAAGACAGAACTTGGTTCCTGCATAGCCATCAAAGAGGCCAAGGTGTTGGAACTGTGGGCATTCTGGTGTGTGGAGTTACCTTCTCCCATCCCCAGGGGAGGAGTTACTTTGGAATGGCATGGATCCTGGCTGAGCTCTCTTCAGGATGTGGTGGGACAATAGGTGCTTTTGAAGGACACCTGCTGTGGTGGGTGGGTTGGATGTGTGGTGGGTCTTTAGAGAAATGCAGGGGTGGGGCATGAAGTGCTAGAAAGTTAAATGGAAAGTATTAATGCTGGCTTCCACAAGCCTCCAGCTACCTAAATAGTTGGAGGCAAAAAGAAATAGTGCCTACTAGCACTTTAGCTCCCAGAGACACCTCATGGAGATTCCTGTCCCTCCAGTACATGTTCTAAGATTAGTCAGTAAGTCTCTTCTATGTATACCCAGGGACTTCTGAAATTTTTGCTTCTGTGTTGTGTCTCAGTTCACTATTTATATGCTGACACCTTAAGGGTGGGGATTCAGTCTCCTGTTTTCCTCTAGCCCTCCCAGAATAAAGCTCACTGATTTTTGAGGTTGTCAGAGTTAAGTCTCATTGGATTTGAAAGCCAGATATTATGGGGACTTGTCTTTCCAAAGCAGGTCCCCAGTACTGGTGGAGAATGATACACAATCCAATCCTCTCACTTCTCTATTCTTCTGATGCTCCTCCTGTTTAGTCTGGTTAGTCTCATCAGGGATTTGATTCCTGACCACATCACTGTCCGTCCAGTTTTTTGTTTTGCTTTGTTTTGTTTTGTTTTGTTTTTTGGGATGTGGCCTTCCTATATTACTGTGGAAGATCTGTTCTCAATCTTCAGGGCACTTTCAGAGTTAGATGCATAGATACAGCTATTATCATGGTGTGTTCATGGGATGACATGAGCTCAGGATCCCCCTACTCTACCATCACCCTACCTCCCTAGAGTAGTTAGCTTTCTTATTGGTGACTTTTAAGAGTTTTTGTCTAGGGGTGCCTGGGTGGCTCAGTGGGTTAAAATCTCTGCCTTCATCTCAGGTCATGATCTCAGGGCCCTGGGATCATGCCCCACATCTGGCTCTTTGCTTAGCACGGAGCTTGCTTCCCCCTCTCTCTGCCTGTCTCTCTGCCTACTTGTGATATCTATCAAATAAATAAATAAAATCTTTAAAAAAAGATTTCTTTGTCTATTTTAGATAATAGTCCTTTATCCAATGTGTCATATATATATATATATATATATATATATATGCAATATGAGCTTGAAAATTATGTGTATTATTTGAGGGGAACAAGACAGGCATGGGAAAGAGGGAGAGAGATAATCTTGAGTAGGCGCCAAACCCAGTGCAGATCCTGATACAGGGTTTGATCTCACAACCTTAAGATCATCACCTGAGCCAATATCAAGAGTCAGACAATTAGCAGATAAAGTCACCCAGGCACCCCAAAAAGAATGAATACTCTACTTTTGTTGGATCAAGTAGCCTATAACATGTCCTTTATATTCAGGGGATTGATTATGTTGTTGACTTCAATTATATTCTAATTAATTTTCTCCCCACTAGATCTCTCCAGTTCTGAGAGGCATGCTTAAGTTTCCAACTATGCTAATGGGTATACCTATTTTTTTCTTGCACTTTTATCACTTTTCCCTCATGTATTTTGGCAGTCTGTTGTTAGGAGCATACATGTTGAAGACTGTTACATCTTTTGGAGAATTGACCCCTTGGTCACTATTTAACACATTTATTTCATAATTTTCTTGGTCTGAAGTCTGATCCATCTGAAATTAATACAAATATATCTGCTTTCTTTTGATTAGTTTAAGCACAGTGTATCTTTGTCCATCCATTTACTTTTAATCTGTTTTGCTTTAAAATGTTTTTTATTTTTTTTTTTTATTTTTTTTTTAAGATTTTATTTATTTATTTGACAGAGATCACAAGCAGATGGAGAGGCAGGCAGAGAGGGAGATAGAGGGAAGCAGGCTCCCTGCTGAGCAGAGAGCCCGATGTGGGACTCGATCCCAGGACCCCGAGATCATGACCTGAGCCGAAGGCAGCGGCTTAACCCACTGAGCCACCCAGGCGCCCACTTTAAAATGTTTTTTAAATTATTATGTTGTGTTAGTCATCATACAGGACATCATTAGTTTTTTTGTTTTCATTTGTTTTGTTTTGTTTTTATGTAGTGTTGATTATTTATTGTTTGCGTGTAACATCCAGTGCTCCGTAGAATACCTGCCTTCCTTAATAATCATCACCAGCCTAGCCCATCCTCCACCCACCTCCCAACTAAAACCCTCAGTTTATTTCTCAGATTCTATACTCTTTCATGGTTCAACTCCTGTTCTGATTTCCCCCACATCTTTTTTCCCTTCCTTCTCCTAATGTCCTCTATTCTATTCTTTATTTTCCAGAAATAAGTGAAACCATATGATAAATGTCTTTCTGCTTGACTTATTTTACTTAGCATAATCTCTTACAATCCCATCCACATTTATGAAAAAGTTGGGTATTCTTCCTTTCTGATGCTTAAGTAATATTCCATTGTATTTATGAAGAACATCTTCTTGATCCTTTCATCTGTTGAAGGGCATTTCATCTCTTTCCACAGTTTGGCTATGTGGAAAATGCGGCTATGAACACTGGGGTGCATTTTTTTTTTAATACATCTCTACCACTGGGGTAAGTACCCAGTAGTACAATTTCTGGGTTGTAGGGTAGCTCTATTTTTAACTTTTTGAGGAAACACTGTTTTCTAAAGTGGCTGCACCAACTTCCATTCCCACCAACAGTGTAAGAGGGTTTCCCTTCCTCCACATCCTCTCCAGCAGTTGCTATTTCTTGCCTTGTCAATTTTTGCCGTTCTAACTGGTGTAATGTGGTATCTCAATGTGGCTTTGATTTCAATTTCCCTGATGACTAATGATGGTGAACATTTTTTTCCAATTTATTTATTTTCAGAAAAACAGTATTCATTATTTTTTCACCACACCCAGTGCTCCATGCAAGCTGTGCCCTCTATAATACCCACCACCTGGTACCCCAACCTTCCAACCCCCCGCCACTTCAAACCCCTCAGATTGTTTTTCAGAGTCCATAGTCTCTCATGGTTCACCTCCCCTTCCAATTTACCCAAAAGCACATACCCTCCCCAATGTCCATAACCCTACCCCCCTTCTCCCAACCCCCCTCCCCCCAGCAACCCACAGTTTGTTTTGTGAGATTAAGAGTCACTTATGGTTTGTCTCCCTCCCTATCCCATCTTGTTTCACGGATTCTTCTCCTACCCACTTAAGCCCCCATGTTGCATCACCACTTCTGCATATCAGGGAGATCATATGATAGTTGTCTTTCTCCGCTTGAGTTATTTCGCTAAGCATGATACGCTCTAGTTCCATCCATGTTGTCGCAAATGGCAAGATTTCATTTCTTTTGATGGCTGCATAGTATTCCATTGTGTATATATACCACATCTTCTTGATCCATTCATCTGTTGATGGACATCTAGGTTCTTTCCATAGTTTGGCTATTGTGGACATTGCTGCTATAAACATTCGGGTGCACGTGCCCCTTTGGATCACTACGCTTGTATCTTTAGGGTAAATTCCCAGTAGTGCAATTGCTGGGTCATAGGGCAGTTCTATTTTCAACATTTTGAGGAACCTCCATGCTGTTCTCCAGAGTGGTTGCACCAGCTTGCATTCCCACCAACAGTGTAGGAGGGTCCCCCTTTCTCCGCATCCTCGCCAGCATCTGTCGTTTCTTGACTTCTTAATTTTAGCCATTCTGACTGGTGTGAGGTGATATCTCATTGTGGTTTTGATTTGTATTTCCCTGATGCCGAGTGATATGGAGCACTTTTTCATGTGTCTGTTGGCCATCTGGATGTCTTCTTTGCAGAAACGTCTGTACATGTCCTCTGCCCATTTCTTGATTGGATTATTTGTTCTTTGGGTGTTGAGTTTGCTAAGTTCTTTATAGATTTTGGACACTAGTCCTTTATCTGATAAGTCATTTGCAAATATCTTCTCCCATTCTGTCAGTTGTCTTTTGATTTTGTTAACTGTTTCCTTTGCTGTACAAAAGCTTTTGATCTTGATGAAATCCCAATAGTTCATTTTTGCCCTTGCTTCCCTTGCCTTTGGCGATGTTCCTAGGAAGATGTTGCTGCCTGTGTTCTCCTCAAGGATTTTGATGGATTCCTTTCTCACATTGAGGTCCTTAATCCATTTTGAGTCTATTTTTGTGTGTGGTGTAAGGAAATGGTCCAAATTTATTTTTTCTGCATGTGGCTGTCCAATTTTCCCAAAACCATTTATTAAAGAGGCTGTCTTATTTCCATTGGACATTCTTTCCTGCTTTGTCAAAGATTAGTTGACCATAGAGTTGAGGGTCTATTTCTGGGCTCTCTATTCTGTTCCATTGATCTATGTGTCTGTTTTTGTGCCAGTACCATACTGTCTTGATGATGACAGCTTTGTAATAAAGCTTGAAGTCCGGAATTGTGATGACACCAACTTTGGCTTTCTTTTTCAATATCCCTTTGGCTATTCAAGGTCTTTTCTGGTTCCATATAAATTTTAAAATTATTTGTTCCATTTCTTTGAAAAAGATGGATGGTACTTTGATAGGAATTGCATTAAATGTGTAGATTGCTTTAGGTAGCATAGACATTTTCACAATATTTATTCTTCCAATCCAGGAGCATGGAACATTTTTCCATTTCTTTGTGTCTTCCTCAATTTCTTTCATGAGTACTTTATAGTTTTCTGAGTATAGATTCTTAGCCTCTTTGGTTAGGTTTATTCCTAGGTATCTTATGGTTTGGGGTGCAATTGTAAATGGGATTGACTCCTTATTTTCTCTTTCTTCTGTCTTGTTGTTGGTGTAGAGAAATGCAACTGATATCAAACTCAACACCCAAAGAACAAATAATCCAATCAAGAAATGGGCAGAGGACATGTACAGACGTTTCTGCAAAGAAGACATCCAGATGGCCAACAGACACATGAAAAAGTGCTCCATATCACTCGGCATCAGGGAAATACAAATCAAAACCACAATGAGATATCACCTCACACCAGTCAGAATGGCTAAAATTAAGAAGTCAAGAAACGACAGATGCTGGCGAGGATGCGGAGAGAGGGGAACCCTCCTACACTGTTGGTGGGAATGCAAGCTGGTGCAACCACTCTGGAAAACAGCATGGAGGTTCCTCAAAATGTTGAAAATAGAACTGCCCTATGACCCAGCAATTGCACTACTGGGAATTTACCCTAAAGATACAAACGTAGTGATCCAAAGGGGCACGTGCACTCGAATGTTTATAGCAGCAATGTCCACAATAGCCAAACTATGGAAAGAACCTAGATGTCCATCAACAGATGAATGGATCAAGAAGATGTGGTATATATACACAATGGAATACTATGCAGCCATCAAAAGAAATGAAATCTTGCCATTTGCGACAACATGGATGGAACTAGAGCGTATCATGCTTAGCGAAATAACTCAAGCGGAGAAAGACAACTATCATATGATCTCCCTGATATGCAGAAGTGGTGATGCAACATGGGGGCTTAAGTGGGTAGGAGAAGAATCCGTGAAACAAGATGGGATAGGGAGGGAGACAAACCATAAGTGACTCTTAATCTCACGAAACAAACTGTGGGTTGCTGGGGGGAGAGGGGTTGGGAGAAGGGAGGTAGGGTTATGGACATTGGGGAGGGTATGTGCTTTTGGGTAAATTGGAAGGGGAGGTGAACCATGAGAGACTATGGACTCTGAAAAACAATCTGAGGGGTTTGAAGTGGCGGGGGGGTGGGAGGTTGGGGGTACCAGGTGGTGGATATTATAGAGGGCACAGCTTGCATGGAGCACTGGGTGTGGTGAAAAAATAATGAATACTGTTTTTCTGAAAATAAATAAATTGGGAAAAATAATAATAATTATGCTAAAAAAACAAAACTTAAGAAGAAATTATGTATATATACAAAAAAATGAACCAGAATAGTGGGAACGAGTTATAAATAAAAGTTGTCCTATGAAGTAGTGGTGGTTGTTCTCTTGCCTTTTTTTTTTTTTTTTTTCTTTCCTGGTTGGTTGTCTAGGGGAGGGGCCTGCTGTTTGGGTTTTCAGTCAATGATGTTCCCTGAGTTAAGTCCTACCGCCCCCCCCCCTCAAGGGGGTGGGCTCTGGGGAAACTGATTTTTTCAGGCTTTCATTCTCTGGAGGTTTTTATGTTTGTTCACTTTTTTTTTTTTTTTCCTTGCCTTGACCGCTTTTGATGGTTTTTGTAGGTTTAGAGGAAAGCAGACTGCACCCTGACCTCCCTCTTAGAGAGAAGCCTCAGTCTGGCTGCAGAGCCCAAATAAATTCCCCCTTGGCTGCTGGCAGAGTAGGTTCTGAGTTGCAGTCCCTGGGGACGCAGGATCTTCTGTTTGTACCCAAAACCATGGCAGCGGCGGCTGTCTGGGCAGCTCCAGACTGCCAGCGAGGTTTCAAGCAGTGATCGCACAGTGAGATTTTCCTGCTGGTCTGGGCTAGGAGTGCCTGGTCTTTCTGGGTCTAAGAGTGCCGGGCCTGTGCGCACCTCTCTCAGAGGAGTGTGTGGCGCGTGCATGTGCATGCGTCTCAGGCTCTGGTGCAATGACGCGAGTCTGAGAGCACTAGGCTGGGCTTTTTAGCACCTCTCTCAGTGGAGTGTATGGGGCACACGCGCATCTCAGGCTCTGGTGGAATGACGGGTGTCTAAGAGTGGGGGGGCGGGGGGGCTCGTCTCAGGGTCTGTAGCACCTGCCCTCTGGCTCTGGAGCCTCTGCCTTCTGGCGAGGCTCCCAGCCCCTCACAGGAGCCAGACCCCACAGGATCTTGGGCATGCTGGCGGCTCAGGACCAAGACCTGATTTCTCCGCTGCACTCTCTCTGGCTCAGTGCCAGGGGAGGCTGTCCTGGGTCTGGGGACTTAAGCCCCTGTCCCTAGCCCCTCGATTCCTGCAATTTCCCCTGCAATCCTTTGCTCTCTTTGAGTGCTTTCAACCAGATTCCAAGTTAATGCTGGTCCCCAGACACAGGGCACTCTCGGATTGAGGTATTACTTTCCAATCGGTTGTCTCTGGTGGCTCCCTCCCCCTTTTGTTTATCTTCAGATATCAGTCCGAAGTTCTCACTCTGCTTTACCTGCCCAATGGCATCTTCTGCCCCTTTAGAGATCCAGATGTGTATAATTCTGATCTCAGGCTCTTTTCATGGGTGATCGGAATTCTTTGGTAGGTAATCAGCTCACTTTAGGGTACAGGTGAAAAGGCGCCTCCTCCTACTTCCCCGCCATCTTGTCTCCTCCCTTGCTTTTTATTTTTAACTTTTCTAAGCCTCTTGATTTCCTATGGTTCTACAGCATATAGTCACATTTTACTCTGTGGTCTAAACAAGAAAATACTTGGGTTTTTTCCCTCCTTTTACTAATTGTTTACCACTTTCACAGATATGTGTAGACCTCAATTCTATCATAATACCCTTTATTTGTATTTTTTGGTTTTATATCTTTATTCACTTATTTGTTTTGTGTTTGGTGGGGTTTTTTTGCACTATCTGTATATATTCTTTTATTAAATTTTATTTTATTTTTTCAGTGCTCCAAGAGTCATTGTTTATGTACCACACCCACTGCTCCATGCAATACATGCCCTCTTTAGTACCTTCTTTTTAATAATATGAAATCTTGAGTTTTGATTTGTTTTTAGGGGTTTCTTTAACTACAATTTTAATATTAATGCTCTATTTTATGTGACAGTACTTATAGGACTCCACCAATAATGGCAGAATTATTATACATTTACTTTTTCTAGTTTATTACACCTCTCCCACCATATGATTTTAATCTTTTTTTCTTTTTTTTGTTCCCTTATATCATAATATATGCAATCTATTATTTAATTTAATAGCTTTAAATTACATATTTTGATGCTCAAGTTATAAAAGATTGGGGAATCTATTTGCATTCCTTTCTATTTTCTCTTTTGTACCCCAGTCCAACTTAATCTGGTCAGAATATTACTATATTACAATGATTTATAGTACTTAAATTCTGCTCTGAAACAATCATTTCGGTTTTAGTTTTACAACTATGCTCTAATAGGTATAATGCTCACTCTCTCTTTATTTAACAGATTATTTTTCATCATTTCTTTGTCTGAAATTCTTCCTCTATTAGTTCAGTTCAATAAGATGTATGTTGTCTACACTTCATGAGATATTGCATATTCAAAAATTAGTTTGTTATCATTATATTTGAATGAATACTGAGCTAAGGATAAAATTCAGGTAACTTTGTTCCATGAACAGATTTTGTGAGCATTGTTCTGGTGATTTCTAATATTGCAAAGTGATATGAAAATTACTGAAACATGCTTAGTTTCTTCTCTTAACAGCTGGTTTTACATTTTTACTTGGATGTCCAAGGGATATATTTTTTTCATCTTTGAGCCCATGAAGTTTATTACAATTCATTTTGCTGTTGATTCTTGTGTGTCAATTATTCTCACCTCTGGGATACTTCCTGCCTGATTCTCTGTCTCCCACTCCCCTTGTGTTCCCTCTCTCTCAGGGTCTCTCACTTTATCAAATAAATAAATAAATAAATAATCTTTAAAAAATTTATTTTCAGAAAAGCTTTATAAATTATACCTTTAAACATTGATTTTTAATTTTTTTTAAATTTTTAAAGATTATTTATTTATTTATTTGACAGAAAGAGAGGTCACAAGTAGGCAGAGAGGCAGGCGGAGAGAGAAGGGGAATCAGCCTCCTTGCTGAATAAAGAGCCCAATGTGGGGCTGAATCCCAGGCCCCTGAGATTATGACTTGAGCTGAAGGCAGAGGCTTAACCCACTGACCCACCCAGGTGCCCCAAACATTGATTTAAAAAAAAAATATTGTGTTATGTTACAATACATCATTAGATTTGATGTAGTGTTCCAAGATTCATTGTTTATGTGTAATACCGGGTGCTCCATGCAGTATATGCCCTCCTTAATACCCACCACCAGGCTCACCCATCCCTCCACCCCAACCCCCCTGATATCCTCAGTTTGTTCCTCAGAGTCCACATTCTTTCATGGTTCATCTGCCCTCCAATTCCCCCCTTCACTATTCCTTCCCTTCTCCTAATGTCTTCCATGTTATTCCTTTTGTTCGACAAGTGAAACCACATGATAATTGACTTTTTCTGCTTGACTTACTTCACTTAGCATAATCTCTCTCCAGTCACATCCATGTTGAGGCAACAGTCGGGCATTCAACCTTTCTGATGGCTGAGTAATATTCCATTGTATATATGGACCACATCTTTATCCATCCATCTGTTAAAGTGTATCTCGGCTGTTTCTACAGTTTGGCTATTGTGGACATTGCTGCTATGAACATTGGGGTTCATATGGCCCTTTTTTTCACTACTTCTGTACCTTTGGGGTAAATACTCAGTAATGAAATTGCTGGGTTATACAGTATTACTATGATTTTTTAAAATTTAAACTTTATTTTATTTTTTCAGTGTTCCAAGTTTCATTCTTTATCACCAAACCCAGTGCTCCATGCAATATGTTCCCTCCTTAATAGTCACCACCAGACTCACCCAACCCCCTTCCCTCTCCCTTCCAAATCCTTCAGTTTGTTTCTCAGAGCCAGAGTCTCTCATGGTTCATCTCCCCCTCTAATTTCCCCCAAATTCCTTCTCCTCTCCTCCCAATGTCCTTTGTGTTATTCCTTATGCTCCACGAGTGAGACCATATGATAATTGACTTTCTCTGCTTGACTTACTTCATTCAGCAAAATCTCCTCCAGTCCTATCTATGTTGATACAAAAGTTGGGTATTAATCTTTTCTGATGGAGGCACAATATTCTGTTGTATATATGGACCATATCTTCTTTATCCATTCATCTATTGAAGAGCATCTTGGCTCTTTGGGTGATTGCTGCCATTGCTGCTATGAACATTGGGGAACAGATGGCCCTTCTTTTCACTACATCTGTATATTTGGCACAAATACCCAGTAGTGCAATTGCAGGTTCATAGGATAGCTTTATTTTTAATTCTTTGAGAAATCCCCACATTGTTTTCAAAGTGGCTGCACCAACTTGCATTCCCACCAACAGTGTAAGAAGGTTCCCCTTTCTCCACATCCCCTCCAACACATGTTGTTTCCTGTCTTGTTAATTTTGGCCATTCCTACTGGTGTAATGTGGTATCTCAATGTGGTTTTAATTTGAATCTCCCTGATGCCTAATGACAAGGAATATTTTTCTCATTTGTGTCCTAGCTATTTGTATGTCTTCATTGGAGAAGCATCTGCTCATGTCTTCTGCCTGTTTTTTGTTTTTTGTTTTTTGCTTTTTACCTGATTATTCATTTTCTGGGTGTTGAGATTGAGAAGTTCTTTATAGATCTTGGCTCTCAGCCCTTTGTCTGAAGTGTCATTTGTGAATATTTTCTCCCATTCCTTGGGTTTCCTCTTTGTTTTGTTAACTGTTTCCTTTGCTGTGCAGAAAGTTTTGATCTTGATGAAATCCCAGAAGTTCATTTTTACTTTTGTTTCCTTTGCCTTTGGGGACATGTCTTGAAAGAATTTGCTGTGGCCAATGCCAAATATGTTATTGCCTATGATGTCTTCTAGGATTCTGATGGATTGCTGTTCAAGTTGAGATCATTCATCCATTTTGAGTTTATCTTTCTGTATGGTGTAAGAAAATGGTCAAGATTCATTCTTCTATAGATAGATGCCCAATTTTCCCAACACCATTTACTGAAGAGACTATCTTTTTTTCCAGTGCATATTTTTTCCTGCTTTGTCAAAGATTAGTTGACCATAGAGTTGGGGGTCCATATCTGGGTTCTTTACTCTGCTGCACTGGTCTGTCTATGTGTCTGGTTTTGTGCCAGTACCATGCTGTCTTGGTGATCACAGTTATGTAATATAGCTTGAAATCAGGAAACATGATGCCCCCAGCTTTGTTTTTTCTTTCTCAGCATTTCTGTGGTGATTTGAAGTTCTCTCCTGTTCCATACGAATTTTATGATTGTTTGTTCCAGCACTTTGAAGAATGCCAATGGTATTTTGATCAGGATAGCATTCAAAGTATAGATGACTATGGACAGCATAGGCATTTTAACAATGTTTATTCCAAAACCGTGAGCATGGATTTTTTTCTTTTATCTTTTTGTGTCCTCTTTATTTTCTTTCATGAGTGTTCTGTAGTTCCTCAAGTATAGATCACTTACCTCTTTCATTAGGTCTATTCCAAGGTATCTTGTGGATTTGGTGCTATTGTAAACAGAACTGATTCTCTGATTTCCCTTTCTACAGTTTCGTTGTTAGTGTATAAGAAAGCAACTGATTTATGTGTATTGATTTTGTATCCTGCCACATTACTGAATGGTTGTATGAATTCTAGTCATTTGTGGGTGGTTATTCCACATAAAGCATCCTGTCATCTGTGAAGAGAGAATTTGACTTCTTTGTCAATTTGAATGCATTTTATTTCTTTTTGTTGTCTGACTGCTGTTGCTAGGACTTCTAGTACTACGTTTGACAATAGTGGTGAGAAGGGACCTCCTTGTCATTTTCCTGATCTCAAAGGGAAGGCTGTCAGCTTTTCGCCATTGAGAATGATATTTGCTGTGGGTTTTTCATAGATGGAATCTTCCCTCTATCCCTACACTTGGAAGACTTTTAATCAGGAATGGATGCTGTATTTTAGCAAATGCTTTTTCTGCATCAATTGAGAGGACTACATGGTTCTTCTCTATTCTCTTATTGATTTGTTCTATTTTATTGATTGACTTGTGAATGTTGAAAAACCCTTGCATCCCAGGGATAAATCCCACCTGGTCATAGTGGATAAACTTTTTAATATACTGTTGGAGCTCACTAGTTAGGCTGTTGAGAATCTTGGCATCCATATTCATCAGGGTTATTGATTTGAAATTCTCCTTTTTGATATGGTCTTTGCCTGGATTGGGGATCAAGGTAGTGCTGGCATCAAAGAAAGAGTCTGGAAGTTTTCCTTCTGTTTCTATTTTTTGAATGAGCCTCAGGAGACTAGGTATTATTTCTTCTTTGAATGTTTGGTAGAATTCCCCCAAGGAACCCATCAGGTCCTGGACTCTTGTTTTTAGGGAGATTTTTGATGACTACTTCAATTTTGTTACTAGATATTGTTCTATTCAGGTTGTCAAATTCTTCCTGTTTCAGTCTTCAGTCAGAAGTTTATAGGTTTCCAGAAATGCATCCATTTCATCTATGTTGCTTAACTTATTGGTATATAGCTGTTGGCAATAATTTCCGATGATTGTTTCTATTTTCAGTGTTAGTCATGATATCTTCCCTTTCATTCATAATTTTATTAATTTGGGTCCTTTCTATTTTCGTTAAGATTAGTCTATCCATTGATTTATCAATTTTATTCATTCAGTGAAAAAACTTTTGGTTTCATTGATGTGTTCTACTGTATCTCTGATTTCTAACTCACTGATCTCTGCTCTAATCTATTTCCCTTTATGTGCATGGGGATGGCATAATTTGTTGTTAATTATCCAGTTCTTTCAGGTGTATTCAGGATTTTTCTTTTTTATTGAGTTAGATTTGTATGGTTATGTATTTCCTCCTTAGGACCACCTTTGCCATATCCCAGAGGTTTTGGTTTGATGTGTCTTCATTGTCATTGTTTTCCATGAATTGTTTAAGTTGTTCTTTGATTTCCTGGTTGATCCAAACATTCTTGAACAGGATGGTCTTTAGCTTCCAAGTGTTTGAATTCCTTCCAAAATTTTTCTTGTGGTTGAGTTCCAGTTTCAAAGCACTGTGGCCTGAGAATATGCAATGAATAATCTGTCTTTTGGTACGGGCTGAGATCTGATGTGTGAACCAATATGTGGTCTATTCTGGAGAAAGTTCCATGTGCACTTCAGAAGAATGAGTATTGGGACGCCTGGGTGGCTCAGTTGGTTGAGCGGCTGCCTTCGGCTCAGGTCATGATCCCAGCGTTCTGGGATCGAGTCCCACATCGGGCTCCTTGCTCGGCAGGGAGCCTGCTTCTTCCTCTGCCTCTGCCTGCCTCTCTGTCTGCCTGTGCTCGCTCGCTCTCTCTCCCTCTATCCCTGACAAATAAATAAATAAATAAATAAAATCTTAAAAAAAAAAAAAAGAAGAATGAGTATTCAGTTGTTTTAGGGTGGAATGTTCTGTATATGCCTACGAGGTCCATCTGTGCCAGTACGTCATTCAAAGCTTTTGTTTCTTTGTTGATTTTCTGCTTAGGTGGTCTATATATTGCTGAGAGTGGCATGTTAAGTTCCTCTACAATTAACATATTCTTATCAATGTGTCTTTTTATTTTGCATAACAATTGGCTTTTGTAGTTGGTGTTCCCATATTGGGGGCAGAGATATTTACAGTTGTTAAATCTTTTTGTTGCATAGACCTTTAAGAATGATAAAGTGTTCTTCTATGTCTCTGACTACAGACTTTAGCTTAAAGTCTAATTTGTCAGATAGGAGAATCACTACTCCAGCTTTCTTTGGAGGCCTGTTGTCATGTAAGATGGTTTTCCATTCCTTCGATTTCAGGCTGGATGTATCTTTAGGTTCAAAACGTGTTTCTTGTAGACAGCATATGGATGGGTCCTGCCTTTTATCCAATCTACAACCCCATGTCATTTTATGGGAGCATTTGGACCCTTCACATTGAGAGTGATTATTGAAATATAAGTCTTTACTCTCATCCTGTTGTATGTGAAGTCCTTGTTTCTACAGGTTGTCTTTGTAAATTTCTGTTCTATATCGTTTTTTGTGTCTTTTTTTTTCTTTTATAAGATATCCTTAATATTTCTTGTAGTTCCAGCTTGCTGGTCACATAATCTTTTAGTCTTTGTCAGTCTTGGAAGCTATTTATCTCTCCATCCATTCTGAATGTAAGCCCTGCCAGATAAAGAATTCTCAGCTGCATGTTCTTCTCATTTAGTGCCCTGAATATGTCTTGCCATCCCTTTCTGGCTTGCCAGGTTTCTGTGGACAGGTCTGACATTCTTCTGATGTTTCTCTCCCTGTAAGTAAGGAATCTCTTCCACCTAGCTGTCCTTGAGACATTTTCTCTGATTTTACAATTTGTGAATTTCGCAATCACATGCTGGTAGATGTCTCTACCCTCTTTGATCTTTGGAGGGGTCCTCTCTGCCTCTAGGACACGAGTACTTTTTTCCATTCCCCAGATTACAGAAATTCTCTTTTAGGATTTGTTTAACTATATCTCCTAGTCCTCTCTCTATCCACCCCCTCAAGGATCCCAATAATTCTGACACTAGAACATTTCATGGCATCATTAATTTCTCCAATTCTGTTTTCATGACTTCTAAGCTGTTTGTTTCAGGCCTTCCCCAGTCCTTCTTTTCTATCAGTTTGTCTTCTAGATCATGAATTTGATCTTCTATTAAATAATTTAATGTGTTTTAAATAGTGTCTATTGGATATTCTTTCCTGCTTTGTTGAAGATTAGTTGACCATAGAGTTGAGGGTCCATTTCTGGGTTCTCCGTTCTATTTCATTGATCTATGTGTCTGTTTTTGTGCCAATTATTAGGCATTGCTTTCTTTAGTCCATCTTAAAACTAACTGTCTAGAAGACTTACATCACTTGCAGTTTGAAACTTCTATACTTTAGAGAGTTCATTTGCTTAAAATAAGCATCTCTTTATATATATATAATAAATATTGAATAACATCTACACTAGGAAACTCTTCCTTATTTTAATGTTCCGATTTTTTTAAACATGTTACAAACACTTCTCAAATATGTATACTTCTGGTAACTTTAAGCTATATTATTAACCTTCTATCTTACACAAGCTTACTCAGTTCATCAAGGAATGTGTTGTTTTGCAAATTATAAATAACCTTTACAACACTGTAGATTATTTTTGTAGTATCATATACAGACTCTGTGTTAGTTTCTTTCTTAATACTGTCACCTAGAATTGTCTAAATTTATATCATCTAAAAGTTTATAATAATCTCTGTGTGCTAAGCACTGTGTCAAATCAGTTCATTAGCAGCTTTACTAATTAAAAAAAAATTCCATCATTGATGCCAGCTGTGGTCTAATTCCAAAATGTCATTTAATAACATAAAACAACTTGAGACAGTGAGATATATTTTTAATAATTAAATATTTTCCTTTAATAACTAGATGTAATTCTACTGCCAGTAAGTATATATGGAGTGTCCTATGTGTATGACTGTAAAGAAGCATGTGTGATTATATATAGATATAGATATATAGGTATATGGGTATACATTGATATAAATAGATTAATAGAATTACATGTCTTAAATGTAAGCATAAATACAAACATTAAGCTCATTATGGCCTGAAATCCCCACTTTATAAATTAATTGGAATCCCCTGGATTCATTTACTTTAGTAGATGGAGTGTAGAATTATTTACCCTATGTAAAAAATAATGTGGATCTCTAGGGCACCTAGAGATTTCAGTCTGTTAAGTATCTGCCTTCGGCTCAAGTCATGTTAGGGTCCTGAGATGGTGCTCTGCATCTGACTCCCTGCTCAGTGAGGAGTCTGCTTCACCCTCTCCCTTTGTCCCTCCCCTCATTCAGACACACTCTCTCTCAAATAAATAAAATATTTTTTAATCTAGATTTTCAAGTCCAGATTTTATATATATATATATATATATATATATATATATGGATATATATAAATATCCAATATAACTCCACAATGAATTAAAGTACTTGAGATACCACTCGATGGAATCAGTTATGGAATGGGTTTATTTTCACATTAAAAATTATACTTTAAAATAAGATTTTGTTTGTATTATTCCCAAAGATGTTCATCAAAGTGTTGTTATAAAACATAATCTGGAATGATAAAGTTAATTAAATATGTCTCTATGTATTAAATTATGTTTACATAAAGTCCTAATATCCCAGAGAAAAAGTTATTGTAATAACTTTAAACAAAAATACAGAACAAAAAAATACATAGTAGTGGTGGTGGTGGTGGTGGTGGTGGTGGTATTAGTACTAGTACTAATAACAGCAGAAGCTAATAGTCACTGGGTAAATTTAAATTTTAAATTTTGATTTATTAAAATCTAAATACTATGAGATTGTTGTATGGATTATTTCATTTTATCTTCACAATAACTTGGAGGAGTACATGGTATTATCATTGTGATTTTAAATATATGAAAATAAAGATCAAAGAGACTATGTAATTTACTCAAAACTTATAGTTAGAAAGAGAGAACCAAAATGAAATTAAAACCAATTAATTTAATTAAAAATGCATTTTTTAATAAATGTTGAACCACCCTTTCAACCCAGGAATAAATCAAACTTGGTCATTATGAATAATCTTTTAAGATACTGTTGGAGCCTATTGGTTAGTATCATGGTGAGTACTTTGACATTCTTGTTCATCAGGGAGATTAGTCTGTAATTCTCCTTTTTAATGGGGTCTTTGTCTGGTTTGGGGATCAAGGTATTGCGGGCCTCATAGAATGAGTTCCAGAGTTGTCCTTCCTTTTCAAATTTTTTTGAAATAGCTTCAGCAGAATAAGTATTATTTCTTCATTACATACTTGGTAGAATTCTCCTGGGAAACCATTTGACCCTGGAATCTTGTTTTGTGGGAGGTTTGTTATTACTGCTTTAATTTTCTTGCTGATTATGGGTCTGTTCAGATTTTCTGTTTCTTTCTGTTTCAGTCTGGTAGTTTTTAAATTTTTTTTCCTTTGATTTATTTTAATTAAAAACAAGGTCTGAAACTATAGTATTCCTTCTCTAATAAAGGTCTCTTATCCTAATATTTTTAAAAATTTATTGATTTTTAAAATTCCTTAATTGTGTTATGTTTGTCACTATACTGTACATCATTAATTTTTGATGTTATGTTCTAAGTTTCACTGTTTGCATATAACACCCAGTGCTCCATGCAATATGTTCACTTCTTAATAGCCATCACCAGGCCAATCCATCCTCCCACCCACCTCCCCTCTTAAACCCACAGTTTGTTACTTGAAGTCCACAGTCTCTCATGGTTTATCTCCCCTTCTGATTTGCAACCCCCCATCATTTTTCCCTTCCTTCTCCTAATGTCATTCATGGTATTCCTTATATTTCACAAATAACAGAAACCAAATGAAAATTGTCTTTCTGTACTTGACTTATTTCACTTAGCATAATCTCTTCTAGTCTCATGTACATTGATGCAAAAGTTGGGTATTCATCCTTTCTGATGGCTGAGCAGTATTTCATTGTATATATGGACCACATCTTCTTTATCCATCCGTCTGTTGAAGGGCATCTGGACTCTTTCCACAGTTTGGCTATTGTGGACATTGCTGCTATGAACATTGGGGTGCATATGGTCCTTCTTTTCACTACATCTGTATCTTTGTGGTAAACACCCAGTAGTGTAACAGCCAGGTCATAGGGTAGCTCTATTTTTAATTTTTTGAGGAATTTCCACAGTTTTCCAAAGTGGCTATACCAACTTGCATTCCCACCAGCAGTGCAAGAGGATTCCCCTCTCCCCACATACTCACCAACATTTGCTTTTTTCTCAGTTTTTGCCATTATAATTAGTGTAAGATCATACCTCAATGTTGTTTTGATTTAAATTTCCCTGGTGGCTAATGATAATGAACATTTTCTCATGTGTCTGTTAGCCATTTGTATGTCTTCTTTGGAGAAGTGTCTGTTTATTTTTTTGTCCATTTATTGACTTGCTTATTGTTTTGGGGTGTTGAGTTTGAGAACTTTTTTTTATAGATCTCGGCTATCATCCCTTTGTCTGCAGTGTCAATTGTAAATACCTTCTTACATTCCTTGGATCGCCTCTTTGTTTTGTTGACTGTTTCCTTTGCTGTGCAGAAGCTATATATCTTGATGAAATCCCAAAAGTTCATTTTTGCTTTTGTTTCCTTTGCCTGTGGAGACGTGTTTTGAAAGAAGTTGCTGTGACTGATATTGCAGATGTTACTGACTATTTTCTCCTCTAGGATTCTGATGGATTCCTGTCTCACATTGAGGTCCTTCATCCATTTTGAGTTTATGTTTGTGTATGGTGTAGGAGTAAGGTTGTGCTTTATTCTTCTGTATATAGCTGTCCAATTTTTCCAACACCATTTATTGAAGAGAATGTCCTTTATCCATTGCATATTTTTTCCTGGTTTGCCAAAGATTACTTGACCATAGAGTTGAGGGTCCATATCTGGGCTCCCTACTCTGTTCCATTGGTCTATGCATCTGTTTTTGTGCCAGTACTATGTTGTCTTGGTGATCACAGCTTTGTAATAAAGCTTGAAATCGGGTGACTTGATGCCCCCAGCTTTGTGTTTTTTTTTTTCAACATTTCCTTGGCAATTTGAGATCTTTGCTGGTTCCATACAGATTTTAGGATCGTTTGTTCCAGCTATTTGAAAAATGCTGATGGTATTTTGATCGGGATGGTGATGAAAGTATAGACTGCTCTGGGCAGCATGAACATTTTAACAATATTTGTTTATTCTTCTGATTCATGAGCATGGGATGGTTTTCCATCTTTTTGTGTCTTCTTCAATTTCTTTCATAAGTGTTCCATAGTTCCTAAAGTATAGATCCTTTTCCCCGAGAGACAAGATGGCGGGGAAATAGTAGGAGGAGCCATTTCAACCTGTATACTAAAATGAGCTGATTACCTACCAAAGAACTCCAATCACACATGAAATAGTCTGAGATTAGAATTATACATGTCTGGGTCTCTACAGGGGCAGAAGACGCCAGTGGGCAGGTAAAGCAGAGTCATAACATTGGACTGATATCGGAAGATAAACAAAAGGGGGAGGGAGCCACCAGAGAAGACTGACTGGAAAGTAATTCCCCAATATAAGAGTGCCCTGCAACTGAGGACCAGAATTAACTTGGAGTCTGGTTGAAAGCACTCAAAAAGCACAAAGGATCACAGGGGGAAATTGTGGGAATCAGGGTGGCTAGAGACAGGAGCTTAAGTACACAGACCAGGACAGCCTCCCATGGTGCTGAGCCAGAAAGAGTGCGGCAGAGAAACCAGGTCTTGGTCCCTGAGCCACCAGTGTGCACGAGAACGCATGGGGTCTGGCTCCTGTGAGGGGCTGGGAGCGTCGCCAGACAGCAGAACGCCAAGCTGTGCTAACAGAGCCTGAGACGTGCATGCCCCACACCCTTCCCTGAGAGAGGTGTGCAAAGGCCCAGCCCGGCGCTTTTAGACCCATGCCCTGCTATCAGAGCCTGAGACACATGCACCCCACAACCTCCCCTGAGAAAGGTGCATGCAAGCCTGGCACTTTTAGACCTGGAAAGACCAGGCACTCCCAGCCCGGGCCAGCAGGAAAATCTCAGAGTGCAATAGCTGCTTGGAACCTCTCTGGCGGTCTGGAGCTGCCCAGACAGCCTCCACTGCTGTGGTTTTTGGGTACAAGCAGAAGATCCTGTGTCCCCAGGGACCACAACTCAGAACCTGCTCTTCCAGCAGCCAAGGGGGAATTTAAATGGACTCTGAAGCACCCACAGGGGAGCAGACTGAGGCTTCTAAACTCTAAACTAAAGCAGTTTGCTTTCCTCTAAACCTCCAAAAAAACATCAAAAACGGTCAAGGCAAGAGAAAAAAGTGAACAAACATAAAAACCTCCAGAGAACAGAAGCTTGAAAAAAACGGTTTTCTCAGAGCCCACCCCCTTGAGGGGGGGCGGGAGGACTTAACCCAGGGAATGTCATTGACTGAAAACCCACGTGGCAGGACCCTCTCCCAGAAAACCAACCAGGAAAGGGGAAAAAAAAAAAAAAGAGAGAGAGACTACAAGAGAACAACCACCAATACTTCATAGATACGACTTTTATTTTTAACTCGTTCCCACTATTCTGGTTCATTTTTTTTATATAGATAATTTTTAACCTATTTACCATCACAGTGAGATGTCCAGTACATCAAATTCCATAATAACCTTCTAACCTGAACTTTTTGATACATACACATGTGTTTTTCTTTTGCTTTTCTATTTTTTAATTCTTTTTAAATTTTAGTTTAGTTTAGTCTAGTTTATTCCTTTTTTATTTTTATTTTCTAATATTCATATAGAATTAAACTTCAAGGTAGTCCCCTTTCCCCAGTCAATGCGACCCCTATAGGTAAACCAATTATTAATCCCCCTTTATCTTAGGAATGTTCAGTCCTTTCACAAAGATATCAAGATACATCCAGGAAGAATCAAAATAACCTTCCTCACCCACACTGAGAATTTATAACCACTCTCCCATCTTTTTCTTTCGCCAGTGTTTCTGTGTATTTGTGTTTGTTTTGATAGTATATAAATCTTATACTTTGGGGTTCTTTTTGACAAGTTTCTTCCTTTTTTGGCTTATATATATATTTTTTTTCTCTTGTCATATACTTTGTTTGCTTGTTTGTTTGTTTTTTCAATTTATTTATTTTCAGAAAAACATTATTCATTATTTTTTCACCACACACAGTGCTCCATGCAAGCCGTGCCCTCTATAATACCCACCACCTGGTACCCCAACCTCCCGCCCCCCCGCCACTTCAAACCCCTCAGATTGTTTTTCAGAGTCCATAGTCTCTCATGGATCAGTTTGTTGTTTGTCTGTTTTTGTTTGTCTACTTCATAAACCTTTTCCTCTTCTGTTAGGTTTATTCCAAGCTATCTTATGGCTTTTGGTGTTATTTCAAATGCAATTGATTCTCTAATTTCCCTTTCTACAGGTTCATTACAGTGTGTAAGAAAACAACTGATTTCAGGGCATTGGTTTTGTATCCTACCAAATTACTGAATTGCTGTATGAGTTCTAAACATTTGGGAGTGGGGTTATTAGATTTTCCACATAAAATATCTTGTCAACTGTAAAGAGAGAGAGTTTGACTTCTTCATTGCCAATTTGAAAATCTTTTATTTATTTATTTTTGTTTTGTTTTCTAATCACTGTTGCTAGAACTTCTAGTACTATGTTGGACAATAGTAGTGAGAGTGGGCATTATCATCGTGTTCCTGACCTTAAGTGAAAGGCTCTCAGTTTTTCCACATTGACAATATATTTGCTGTGGTATTTTCATATATGGATTCTATTAAATTGAGGAATGTTCCCTAATCCCTATACCCTGAAGAGTTTTAATCAGGAACAGATGTGTTTTATCAAATGCTTTTTCTGCATCAATTGAGAAAACCATGTAGCTCTTCTCTCTTCTTCATTAATTTGTTCTATCTCATTGATTCCTTTGTGAATGTTGAATCACCCCTGCATTCCAGGGATAAATCACACCTGGTTGTGCTGGATAATCCTTTTAATGTACTGTCAGATCCTATTAACTGGGATCTTGTTAAGAATCTTGGTATTCATATTCATCCATACTGGTCTGAACTACTGCCTTTTGAAAGTGTCTTTCTCTGGTTTTGGGACAAAGGTAATGCTGACCTCATGATAAGAATCTGGAAGTTTTCCTTCTGTTTCTATTTTTTTGAAACAGATTCAGTAGACCAGGTAATATTTCTTCTTTAAATGCTTAGTAGAATTACACAGGGAGTCCATCAAGTCTTACTCTTGTTTTGGGGGACGTTTTTGATCACTGCTTCAATATTGTTACTGGTTATTTGTCTATTCAGTTTTTTTTTAATTTTTAAAATTTTAAATAAACATATAATGTATTTTTATCCCCAGGGGTACAGGTCTGTGAATCACTGGGTTTACACATTTCACAGCACTCATCATAGCACACAGCCTCCCCATTGTCCATATCCACACCACCCTCTCCCCATCCCCCCACCCCCCAGAAACCCTCAGTCTGTTTTTTGAGATTGAGTCTTTTATGGTTTATCTCCCTCCTGATTCCATCTTCTTTCATTTTTTTCTTTTCCTACCCCCCAAACCCTCCACATTGCATCTTCAGTTCCTCATATCAGGGAGATCATATGATAGCTGTCTTTCTCCAATTGCCTTATTTTGCTAGCATAATACCCTCTAGTTCCATCCATGTCATCGCAAATGGCAAGATTTCATTTTTTTTTGATGGTTCCATAGCATTCCATTGTGTATATATATATATATATATATATATATATATATCTTCTTCTTTGTCATGTTATTTCATGTTAATTCATCTGTTGATGGACATCTAGGTTCCTTCCATAGTTTGGCTATTGTGGACATTGCTGTTATAAACATTCGGGTGCACATGCCCCTTTGGAGCACCACATTTTTATCTTTAGGATATATACCCAGGAGTGCAAATGCTGGGTCATATGGTAGCTCTATTTTCAGTTTTTTGAGGAACCTCTACACTGTTTTCCAGAGTGGTTGCACCAGCTTTCATTCTCACCAACAGTGTAGGAGGGTTCCTCTCTCTCCGCATCCTCACCAGCATCTGTCGTTTCTTGACTTCTTAATTTTAGCCATTCTGACTGGTGTGAGGTGATATCTCATTGTGGTTTTGATTTGTATTTCCCTGATGCCAAGTGGTGTGGAGCACTTTTTCATGTGTCTGTTGGCCATCTGGATGTCTTCTTTGCAGAAATATCTTTTCATGTCCTCTGCCAATTTTTTGATTGGATTATTTGTTATTTGGGTGTTGAGTTTGCTAAGCTCTTTATAGATTTTGGATAATAGCCCTTTATCTGATATGTCATTTGCACATATCTTCTCCCATTTGTCAGTTGTCTTTTGGTTTTGTTAACTGTTTCCTTTGCTGTGAAAAAGCTTTTGATCTTGATGAAATCCCAATAGTTCATTTTTGCCCTTGCTTCCCTTGCCTTTGGCGATGTTCCTAGGAAGATGTTGCTGTGGCTGAGGTCGAAGAGGTTGCTGCCTGTGTTCTCCTCAAGGATTTGGATGGATTCCTTTCTCACATTGAGGTCCTTTATCCATTTTGAGTCTATTTTCATGTGTGGTGAAAGGAAATGGTCCGATTTCATTTTTCTGCATGTGGTTTTCCAATTTTCCCAACACCATTTGTTGAAGAGGCTGTCTTTTTTCCATTGGACATTCTTGCCTGCTTTGTCGAAGATTAGTTGACCAAAGAGTTGAGGGTCTATTTCTGGGCTCTCTATTCTGTTACATTGATCTATGTGTCTGTTTTTGTGCCACGTACCATACTGTTTTGATGATGACAGCTTTGTAATAGAGCTTAAAGTCTAGAATTGTGATGCCACCAAGTTTGGCTTTCTTTTTCAATATTTTTTTGGCTATTCGAGGTCTTTTCTGGTTCCATATAAATTTTAGGATTATTTGTTCTATTTCTTTGAAAAAAATGGATGGGGTTTTCATAAGGATTGCATTAAATGTGTGGATTGCTATAGGTAGCATAGCCATTTTCACAATATTTGTTCTTCCAATCCATGAACATGGAACATTTTTCCATTTCTTTGTGCCTTGCTCAATTTCTTTCATTAGTATTTTATAGTTTTCCGAGTATAGATTATTTGCCTCTTTGGTTAGGTTTATTCCTAAATATCTTATGGTTTTGGGTGCAATTGTAAATGGGATTGACTCTTTAATTTCTCTTTCTTCTGTCTTGTTGTTAGTGTAAAAACGTGCAACTGATTTCTTTGCATTGACTTATATCCTCACACTTTACTGAATTCCTGTACAAGTTCTAGCAGTTTTGGAGTGGAGCCTTTTGGGTTTTCCACATATAGTATCATATAATCTGCAAAGAGTGATAGTTTGACTTCTTCTTTGCTGATTTGGATGCCTTTAATTTCTTTTTGTTGTGTAATTGCTGAGGCTACAACTTCTAGTGTTATGTTGAATAGCAGTGGTGATAACAGACATCCCTGTCGTGTTCCTGACCTTAGCAGAAAAGCTTTCAGTTTTTCTCCATTGAGAATGATATTTGCAGTGGGTTTTTCATAGACGGCTTTGATAATATTGAGGTATATCCCTTCTATCCCTACACTTTGAAGAGTTTTGATCAGGAAGGGATGTTGTTTTGTCAAATGGTTTTTCAGCATCTATTATGAGTATCATATGGTTCTTGTTTTTTGTTTTATTAATGTATTTTATCATATTGATTGATTTGTGGATGTTGAACCAACCTTGCAGCCCTGGAATAAATCCCTCTTGGTCGTGGTGAATAATCCTTTTAATGTACTGTTGGATCCTATTGGCCAGTATTTTGGTGAGAATTTTCGCATCTGTGTTCATCAAGGATATTGGTCTGTAGTTCTCTTTTTTGATGGGATCCTTGTCTGGTTTTGGGATCATGCTGATGCTGGCCTCATAAAACGAGTTTAAAAGTTTTCCTTTCATTTCTATTGTTTGGAACAGTTTCAGGAGAATAGGAATTAATTCTTCTTTAAATGTTTGGTAGAATTCCCCTGGGAAGCCGTCTGGCCGTGGGCTTTTGTTTGTTTGGGGATTTTTGATGACTGTTTCAATCTCCTTACTGCTTATGGGTCTGTTCAGGTTTTCTATTTCTTCCTGGTTCAGTTGTGGTAGGTTATATGTCTCTAGAAATGTATCCATTTCTTCCAGATTGTCGCATTTGTTGGTGTAAAGTTGCTCATAGTATGTTCTTATAATTGTTTGTATTTCTTTGGTGTTGGTTGTGATCTCTCCTCTTTCATTCATGATTTTATTTATCTGGATCCTTTCTCTTTTCGTTTTGATAAGTCTGGCCAGGGTTTTTCAATCTTATTAATTCTTTCAAAAACCAGCTCAAGTTTCATTGATTTGTTCTATTGCTTTTTTTTTTTTTTTCTATTTCATTGATCTCTGCTCTGATCTTAATGATTTCTCTTCTCCTGCTGGGTTTATGCTTTCTTTCTTGTTCTTTCTCCAGCTCTTTAGGTGTAGGGTTAGGTTGTGTATTTGAGACCTTTGTTGTTTCTTGAGAAAGGCTTGTACCACTATATATTTTCCTCTCAGGACTGCCTTTGTTCTGTCCCACAGATTTTGAACCATTGCGTTTTCATTATCATTTGTTTCCATGAATTTTTTCAATTCTTCTTTAATTTCCTGGTTGACCCATTCATTTTTTAGAAGGATGCTTTTCAGTCTCCATATATTTGTGTTCTTACCAATTTTCTTCTTATGGTTGAGTTCTAGCTTCAGAGCATTGTTTTCTGAAAATATGCAGGGAATGATCCCAATCTTTTGATACCAGTTGAGACCTGATTTATGACCCAGCATGTGGTCTATTCTGGAGAATGTTCCATGTGCACTAGGTAAGTATGATAAAGTATGGTATAGTGTCCTTCCTCATCTCTTATTATAGTCTTTGGCTTAAAATCTAATTGATCTGATATAAGAATTGCCACCCCTGCTTTCTTCTGATGTCCATTAGCATTGTACATTGTTTTCCACCCCCTCACTTTAAATCTGGAGGTGTCTTCAGGTCTGAAATGTTTCTTGTAGACAGCATATTGATGGGTTTGTTTTTTTAATCCATTCTGATACCCTGTGTCTTTTGATTGGGGCATTTAGCCCATTAACATTCAGGGTAACTATTGAGAGATATGAATTTAGTGCCATTGTATTGCCTGTAAGGTTACTGTTACTGTATATTGTCTCTGTTTCTTTCTGATCTACTACTTTTAGGGTCTCTCTTTGCTTAGAGGACCCCTTTCAATATTTCCTGTAGAGCTGGTTTGGTGTTTGCAAATTCTTTGTTTTTGTCTGTCCTGGAAGCTTTTTATTGCTCCTTCTCTTTTCAATGATAGCTTAGCTGGATATAGTATTCTTGGCTGCATGTTTTTCTTGTTTAGTACTCTGAATATATCATGCCAGTACTTTCTGGCCTGCCAGGTCTCTGTGGATAAGTCCGCTGCCAATCTAATATTTTTACCATTGTATGATACAGACTTCTTTTCCCAGGCTGCTTTCAGCTCTTTCTCTTCTTTGCTAAGACTTGTAAATTTTACTCTCAGGTGACGGGGTGTGGACCTATTTTTATTTATTTTGAGGGGCGTTCTTTGCATGTCCTGGATTTTGATGTTTGTTCTCTTTGCCATATTAGGAAAATTCTCTCCAATAATTCTCTCCAATATACCTTCTGCTCCCCTCTCTCTTTCTTCTTCTTCTGGAATCCCAATTATTCTAATGTTGTGTCATCTTATGGTGTCACTTATCTCTCAAATTCTCTCCTCATGGTCCAGTATTTGTTTGTATCTCTTTTGCTCAGCTTCTTTATTCCCTTTCATTTGGCCTCCTATGTCACTAATTCATTCTTCTTCCTCATTTATCCTAGCAGTAAGAGCTTCCATTTTTTATTGCACCTCATTAATAGCATTTTTTTTTAAGTTCAACTTGGTTAGATTTTAGTTCTTTTATTTTTCCAGGAAGGGCTTTTATCTCTCCTGAGAGGGTTTCTCTAATAACTCCTATGCCTTTTCCTAGCCCAACTAGAACCCTGAGACTTGTCATTCTGAACTCTAGATCTGTCATATTACCAATGTCTGTATTGATTAGGTCCCCAGCCTTCGATATTGCCTCTTGTTCTTTGTGTGTGTGTGTGTGTGTGTGTGTGTGGTGAGTTTTTCCACCTTGTCATTTTGTCCAGATAAGATTTGCTTTCTCCTCCTCTGGAATTCCACTGTTCTCCTTGGTGAGTGAAGTTTGTCTTGGCTGGGTTTCTTGTTGATATTCTGAGGGAGAGGCCTGTTGTAGTGATTTTCAAGTGTCTTTGCTGGAGGCAGAATTGCATTGCCCTTACCAGGGGCCAGGCTAAGTAATCTACTCAGGTTTGCTTTCAGGAGCTTTTGTTCCCTGAGTGCTTTCCTTAGAGTTCCAGAGGACAGGAATGAAAGTGACAGCCTCCCAATCTCTCGCCTGGAGGAGCCAAGAGCTCTGGGTCCTGCTCTTCAGTGCGCCCTCAGAGAAAAGCACCCAACTGCCTGTGTCTCCCTGGCCTCTGATAGCGCTTGGAGAAAAGCTCTCAATCGCTCACCCTTGGAGAAAAGCACTTGGTCATTTCCATCTCCCTGGCCTCTAGCCGTGCGCTTGGAGCAAAGTGCTCAGTCACTCTGTCTCCCTGGCCTCCAGCCGCGCTCTAAGCTCACCCAGCCTGTGCCTGGTTCAACATAACCCCGAGTTGAGAGCTCACTCCTCAGCTTTGTCACTGTAGCCACCTTCCCTGCTCTAATACCTGCGAGCTCTATGACACTCAGACATCCCCAGTCCTTCTGTGACCTCACGGGACCTGGGATTACGCTTACCCTGTGTGGACTTCCCCCCAGTTTAGCCTCTGGAGTAATGTCCCTCAGTGGAACAGACTTTTTAAAGTCCTGATTTTGTGCTCTGTTGCTCCCCCGCTTGCTGGGAGCCGGTAACTCCCCCCGCAGTCTATCTTCCCTTCACATTGGATTCATTTCTCCGCAGGTCCTACCTTTCAGAAAGTGATCGATTTTCTGTTTCTAGAATTGTTGCTCTTCTTCTCTTCAATTTCCCGTTGGATTTGTAGGTGTTCACAATGGTTAAATAAGCTATCCAGCTGATCTCCTGCTACCTGATGTTGTCTCAGCCTGCTACTTCTCCACCATCTTGACTCCTCCCATCTATTCAGGTTTTCAATTTCTTTCTGTTTCACTCTTGGAAGCTTATAGGTTTCCAAGAAGGCATCCATTTCTTCTAGGTTGCTAACCTATTGGGATATAACTGGTGATAATAATTTCTGATGGTTGTTTCTATTTCTTTGGTGTTAGCCATGATCACTCTCTTTTCATTCATAATTTTATTAATTTGGGTCCTTTCTATTTTATTTTGGATTAGTTTGGCCAGTGGCTTATTGATCTTATTGATTCTTTCAAAGAACCAGCTTCTAATTTCATGGGTGTGTTCTACTGTATTTCTGATTTCTAATTCATTGATCTCTAATCTTAATTATTTCCCTTCTCCTGTGTGGGTTGCACTTAATTTGTTGTTGATTCTCCAGTTCTTTAAGGTGTAAAGAGAATTTGTATACTCAGGATTTTTCTAGTTTTTTTTGAGTGAGGTTTGATAGCTATGTATTTCCCCCTTAGGACAGTCTTTGCTGTATCCCATAGGTTTTGGACCAATGTGTTTTTGTTCTCATTGGTTTTCATGAATTGTTTAAGTTCTTCTTTGATTTCCTCATTGACCCAAACCTTCCTGAGCAGAATGGTCTTTAACTTCCAAGTATTTGAATTTCTTCTAAATGTTTTCTTTTGTTAAACTCCATTTTCAAAGCTTTGTGGTCTGACAATATGCATGTAATAATCTAATCTTTTGGTATGAGTTGAGACCTGATTTGTGACCCAGTATGTAGTCTATGCTGGAGATAGTTCTGTGGGCACTTCAGAAGAATGAGTGCCGTGTTGTTTTAGGGTGGAATGTTCTGTATATATCTATAAGGTCCATCTGGTCCAGTGTGCCATACTTTGTTGATTTTCTATTTAGATGATCTGTTTATTGCTATAAGTTATTTCTATTGAGATGATCTGTTTATTGCTATAAGGGAGTACTTATGTCCCCTACAATTAGACTGTTCTTATGAATATGTCTCTTTATTTGATCAACAGGTGGCTTATGTAGTTGGATGCCCCTCATGCTGGGGACAGAGGTTTTACAATTGTTAGATCTCCTTGTTGGATAGACTCTTTAAGAATGATATAGTGTCCTTCTGTATCTGACTACAGCCTTTATCTTAAAATGTAATTTGTGTGATAGGAGAATTGCTACCCCAGCTTTCTTTTAAGGTCTTATCCAACTCAGCACCCAAAATACAAATAATCAGAAAAAATGAACAGACATTTCTCCAAAGAAGAGATAGAAATGGCCATCAAACGCATGAAAAAATGCTCCACATCACTTCTCATCAGGGAAATACAGATTGAAACCATAATGAGATACCACTTCACTCAGTCAGAATAACTAAAATTAAAAAGTCAGGAAACAATAGATATTGGTGAGAGTGATGAGAAAGGGGAACCATCCTACACTGTTGGTGGGAATGGAAGCTGGTGCTGTCACTCCGAGAAACAGTATGGGGGTTCCTCAGAAAGTTGAAAAGAGAACTACCCTATAACCCTGCAATTGCCCTACTTGGTACTTACCCCCAAAATACAAATGCAGTGATCTGAAAAGGTGCATGCACCTCAATGTTCATAGCAGCAATGTCCACAATAGCCAAACTGTAGAAGGAGCTGAGCTATCCTTCAAGAGACTAATGGATAACTATGTGATATGATGAAATATTACTCAGCCATTGTAATGAATACCTATCATTTACATCAATGTGGGTAGAACTGGAGTCTATTATACTAAGTGAAATAAGTTAATCAGAGAAAGAATTATCATATGGTTTCACTCATTTGTGCAATGTAAGAAACAGTGCAGAGGGTCATATAGGAAGGGTGGAAGACTTAACTGGGAATAAATCAGAGAGGGAGACAAACCATGAGAGATTCTTGACTCTGGGAGACAAACAGAAGGTTTCTAAATGGGAGATTGGTTAGGGGAACAGGTAACTGGGTGATGGGCATTAAGGAGGGCATGGGATGTGATGAGCGTTGGGTGTTATATGCAACTGATGAATCATTTGACACTACATCTGAAACTACTGATGTAGTATATGTTGGCTAATTGAATTTAAATTAAGAAAATAAATTTTAAAAATGCCTAAGTCCCCCTGTATATTAGAAACTATCACCAGAATGTAGAAATAAAATGAAATACATAAATTATATGTATATAAATATATGTAATATAATCTTTAAAATCTAAATAGCTATCTCTGTTTAATGGATTAGTTGTGACTTATCTTCTTTCTTTTTCTTTATTTTACATATTTTTACATTGAAAATATATCAGACTTATTTTTACTTTGAATATGTATTAAATTTATATTTGGAAAATGAGATTTTAAGGAAATAATTTTGTCAGCCATATTAAGAGGAAAACATAATTATCAAGGGTATAATTGGTGTTTCTAGATTTATGAAATATGCTATATTATTATGTAACAACTACAAAATAATTTTGAATTTAATAGTGCAGAGGAAGTTTAACAATCATTAGCATATACCCTTTTTATAAGGATTTTATATATATATATAAGCTTTTAAATAACAATGTAATTTTTTTAAAGATTATTTATTTATTTATTTGACAGACAGAGATTACAAGTAAGCAGAGAAGCAGGCAGAGAGAGAGAGAGGAGACAGCAGGCTCCCTGCTGAGCAGAGAGCCTGATGCAGGGCTAGATCCCAGGACCCTGGGATCATGACCTGAGCTGAAGGCAGAGGCTTTAACCCCCTGAGCCACCCAGGTGCCCCAATAACAATGTAATGTTATATTGAAAGTTTCAAATGTGATAGTTTCACAATATTTCATAATATTAAGCATATTAAAATATTATGTATTTCATAATATTAAGCATTTTCATACACTATTTACAATGACCACACTGTAACTATAGTCAAGTTGTTACTTAACTGAGTTGATCTCATAAAAAACCCAAAATATTCATTTTTGCTTTTGTTTCCTTTCCCTTTGGAGACATATCTTGAAAGAAGTTGCTGTTGCTGATATCAAAGAGGTTACTGCCTATGTTCTCCTCTAGGATTCTGATGGATTCCTGTCTCACGTTGAGGTCTTTTATCCATTTCGAGTTTATCTTTGGGTACGGTGTAAGAGAATGGTCCAGTTTCATTCTTCTGCATATAGCTGTCCATTTTTCCCAGCACCATTTATTGAAAAGACTGTCTTTTTTCCGTTGGATATTTTTTCCTGTTTTATCGAAGATTAATTGACCATAGAGTTAAGGGTCCATATCTGGGCTCTCTACTCTGTTCCACTGGTCTATGTGTCTGTTTTTATGCCAGTGCCATGCTGTCTTGGTGATCACAGCTTTGTAGTAAAGCTTGAAATCAGGTAAGGTGATGCCCCAGTTTTGTTTTTCTTTTTCAACATTTCCTTAGCATTTCGGGTCTCTTCTGATTCCATACAAATTTTAGGATCATTTGCTCCAGCTCTTTGAAAAATACCAGTGGAATTTTGATCGGAATGGCATTAAAAGTATGGATTGCTCTAGGCAGCATAGACATTTTAACAATGTTTATTCTTCCAATCCAAGAGCATGGAATGGTCTTCCATCATTTTGTGTCTTCTTCAATTTCTTTCATGAGTGTTCTGTAGTTCCTTGAGTACAGATCCTTTACCTCTTTAGTTAGGTTTATTCCAAGGTATCTTATGGTTCTTGGTGCTATAGTAAATGGAATCATGAAAAAACAGAAGGTTTAGGGGCGCCTGGGTGGCTCAGTCTTTAGGCATCTGCCTTTGGCTCAGGTAATCATCTCAGGGTCCTAGAATATAGCCCTGCATCAGGCTCCCTGATCTCCCTCTCCTTCTGCTCTTCCCCCTTCTTGTGCTCTCTCTCTCTCTCACTCTGTGCCAAATAAATAAGTAAAATCTTTAAAAAAATCCAGAAACTTTGAAAGTTAATCTGTAACCTTCATAAAAATTTTCAAAGGAGTGATCAATTTGAATTTAATATTGGTATAAGAATTGATGTGTATCTATATTTAAATAAGTATTATTTAGCTGTAATATCAAACAAACATCAAATATGCTGTCAAGGAGTTGGAGACTGCAATGATATGAGATTCAGGTAGTAGGCTGTTATTTT
The DNA here is from genome assembly GCF_020171115.1 of Neogale vison. Classification (NCBI taxonomy): domain Eukaryota; kingdom Metazoa; phylum Chordata; class Mammalia; order Carnivora; family Mustelidae; genus Neogale; species Neogale vison. The sequence goes on from NC_058105.1 coordinate 23,308,611, forward strand.
AAAATGTGTTTTACTAGGGGCACCTTGGTAGTACAGTCAATTAAGCAGCTGACTCTTGATTGCAACTCAGATCATGATCTCAGGGTCATGAGATTAAACCCCGTGCTCAAGACAGAGTCTACTTAAGACTCTTTCTCTCTTTCTCCCTCTGCTCCTCCCAACCACACACACACACTATCTCTCTCACACACACACACACGTTCTCTTTCTCTCTCTAAAATAAATAAATAAATAAATAAATCTTCTTGGAAAAAAAAGGGTCTTCCTTTTCCACAGAATGTTCATATATGTGTTGATCAAAAGGGATATCCATGTTTCTGACTCCTATCTTCTTGTTTAAAATGACAAGAAGTGGAAAGTTTCAGATCAGGATGGTGATGTAAGAAGACACTGAACTCATTCCCTCCATGGAACACAATATATTTATAGAATAATTCTGCCTGAAGGACTAAGAACTGACTGAATAGCTTTTGTACCACCAAATATAGAGAGGATAGCAAAAGATAACAGCAAGAGAGATGGAGACAGTTACAAAGGGAACCATAACCCTCCAATGCTGTGAGAAAGGATAATGCTGAGGGATCAGGAAGAGATTCCTCTGTCCTTAGGCATATATATTTGAACCCTAGCACAACCAGTGTTGGTATGGGCTAGGGAAGGAACCCGGGGCTTGCTGAAGTGGCAAGCCAGCTATGGTGACTATGGTGTTGGGACACACCACTTTGGTTTGTGCTTTTAAAGTGGAATTGGGTGTATAAACTAACACTAAAACTCCAATAAATAGTGGAGGAGCTGCTGAAACTCTCTCTGTGTCAGAGAGACTACAGAGTGAAACAGTTTACACTCCCTTCCCTTTAAAACACAGATTGGAACAGAATCCAGATGTCATAGCCATCTTGCTGCTTTAGCAAGCCCTGGGTTCCCTAGCCCCTATCAGCCCTGGTCATCCTGGGGCATTAAAAAAAAAACCCTGAGGTTTAAAAGAGCAACAAGTATATAAAAAAAAAAGAAAAAAAAAAAGCTAGCCCTAGAATCCTGAAAAATGGTGGAGGAGCTGCAGGAACTCTCTCTAGGTTAGAAAGACTGGAGACCAACATGGTTTATACTCCCTCTCCACTTCAAAAGCACAGACCAAAGCAATGCCCCGCTATAACTGGCTTGCCACTTCAGCAAACCTCAGGTTCCCTAGCCCATAATAGCCTGGGTAGTTCTAGGGTACAGAAAAAAAAAGAAATAGCTACAATTTAAAAGAGCCCAACTAGCATATTAAAGAGCCATCCTTTGAAAACTGCCAAATGGTTAAGGAGCTCCTGGAACTCTCTCTAGGTGGGAGGGGTTATTGGACACAAACTACACTTATCTTCCACCTTGATAACACAGACCAGGACATCGGCTAGGTGTCCTAAGTGGTGTGTCGCCTCAGTGAGCCCCAGGACCTGAGCCACACCAGCCCCAGCTATCCCACCAAAGTAGCCACAATGCAGTTCTCACTAGAACACCCCTGGTTAGTTCTCACTAAAGCTCCAGCCTTCGCACCAAGGTGACATAGGCATAAAGCACTCCAGAGTGCTCCAGGCCCACACCACTTTAGCCTCAGATAGCTTGTCAAAGCACCCTTGGTACAGAACACTCTGGAAGCTCCCAGGAGATACCTTCTTCAGATCTAGCCACACTGCCAGGTTGCCCCCTGCATGCAGTGCCCTGGGAACTCCTGGACTGTGCCTGCAATGGTCCCCAGTCATCTCACCAGGGCATCCCCTTCATGATGTACCCCAGAACACCTCTGCTTGCACTGGCTCACTTCAGCTTCAGCTGTCTTACCAGAGCTCATTTTGTGTGAACAACCCAAGGACCACACTAGTATGTAGCCACTTAAGCTTTAGCTGTCCTGCCAGGGACCCACCTGTGCAGAGCACCTCAGGATCCCCTGACCTGTACCTCACCTCAGCTCCAGTCACTCCTCCAGGGTAACCTCTATGTGGAAAGTCCTGAAACATCCCAGTTTATTCCCACTTCAGCTTGAGCTACCTTGCTAAATTTCCCTCTGTGTGTAGAGTTCCAGGTCCCCAAGCTTGCATCCACTTTAGTTTCAACTACCCTACCAGGCCATTCTCCACACACACAGCACAGCAACCTTCCAGCCCACAGACTGCCTCAGTTTTAGCCACCTTGCCAGCATACCTCCTGAACAGAGAATCCCAGGATACCCTGGCTTTTACTCACTTCAGCTTTAGCTGTCCTGTCAAGGCACTCAAGGTGCAGAAGGGTTCAGGATACTCCAGACAAAACCAACTTCAGCTTCACTATCCTGCCAAGGTGCCCTATACATATAGATCTTGGGGCACCCCAACTTGTACCCACTTAGGCTTAGCTCTCCTGCCAGGGCACCCACAGCATGGAGATCACAGGAGCCACACTGATCTGTGTCCACTTATCTTTAGCTGTCCTTCCAGGGTGCCCACTGCATGGAGAGTGCCAGGACTCCCAGCCTATACCAGACACAGATCCAGCTACCATCAAAAGTCACCAATAATAGTAGTCTATATAGGGAACATAATACACAGCACTGTTCTTTCAAATTTAGGAGAATAGCTCTTCCACTGAATCCAGAGAAACTAGTAAAAAGTCAGACAAAGTAAGGAGACAGAAGAATGTGTTCCAAAAGAAAGAATGAGAAAAAAAAAATAAACAACTCAGAAAAAGAACTAAAAGAAATGAAAATAAGCAATATACCAGATAAATAATGCAAAATAATGATCATAAAGGAGCTCACCAGGCTGGACAGAAGAGTAGAGGAAATATTTTCCAGTGAAATATTTAATAAAGAGATAATTTTTTAAAAAGAGAAACAACTAAAATTGGAAGTACAACAATTGAAATAAAAAAATATGCTACAGAGAATGAGCAATAGAATAGCAGGTGCAGAAAAATGTGTAAGTGGTCCGGAAGAGAGAGTAATGGAAAGCACTTAGACTGAACAGCAAAAAGAAAAAAAGAAATTTTAAAATGAGGATATGTTGTAGAATCTTGGAAAACATCAAGTGAGCAAATATTTGCATTATAGGGGTCCCAGGAGAAGAGAGAAAGGGGCAGAAAATTTACTTGAAGAAATAATAGATGAAAATATCCCTATCTTAGGGAAAGAAAAAGACATTCAGGTTGAAGAAGCAAAGACAGTTCCAAACAAGATGAACCCAAGGAGCTCTACACCAAAACACATAACAATTAAAATGTCATAGTTTAAAGATTAAAAAAAAATTAAATATTTATTATTTAGAGAGAGAGAGAGAAATACACAAGTGGGGGAGGGGCAGAAGGAGAGAGAAATAATCTTAAGTAGACTCCCCACTGAACATGGAGCCTGAGACAGAGCTTGATCCCACAACCCTGAGATCGTGACATGAGCTGAAATCAAGAGTCAGCAGCTGGGACACCTAGGTGTCTCAGCCATTAAGCATCTGCCTTTGGCTTGGGTCATGATCCCAGTGTCCTGGGATTGAGCCCCACATTGAACTCCCTGCTCAGTGGGAAGCCTGGCTTTCCCTCTTCCACTTCTGCTGTTTCTATTGTTTCTAATTCATCTCTCTCTCTCTCTCTCTCTCTCTCTTTCTCTCTCTCTCTCTCTCTGTCACATAAATAAATAAAATCTTTAAAAAACAGATAAAACAAAAGGCAAGATAGAATCTTAAAAAAAAGAGCTGCTTAACCACCTGAACCACCCATGTGTCCTGATAAAAAGAGAATTTTAAAAGCAGCAAGAGAAAAGCAAAAATTTATGTGCAAGGAAATACCTGTAAGGCATTTCCTTGATTTTTTTAAAGGAATTTATTTATTTATATGACAGAGAGAGATCACAAGTAGGCAGAGAGGCAGGCAGAGAGAGAGAGAGAGAGAGAGAGAGGGAGAAAGGAGGAAGCAGGCTCCTCACTGAGCAGAGAGCCCAACATGGGACTCGATTCCAGGACCCTGAGATCATGACCTGAGCCGAAGGCAGAGGCTTAACACACTGAGCCACCCAGGCACCCCTTCATCTGATTTTTTTAGCAGAAAATTTTCAGATGAGAAAGAAGTGACATGATATTTAAAACATACTGAAAGGAAAAAACCTACAACCAAGAATACTCTACTTGGCAAAGTTGTAATTCAGATTTGAGAGAGATATAAGGAGTTTCCAAGACAAAAAAAAAAAAAAAGTTAGAGTTTATTACCACTAAACCAGCCTTACAAAAAATGGTAAAGGGACTTCTTTAAGTGGAAAAAAAATGGTCATGGTTAGATGTGAGAAAATTATGAATAAAAAGATATAGAATAGGATAGTCTTACATAAAATGTGGAGGAGAAAGTAAAAAAGAAAAGAAAGAAAGATTTTTTAAAATGTGTTTGAACTTAAATGAACTTAAATAACCATCATTTCAACATAATGCTATATACTTAGGATGTAATATATGAACAATGTGGTAACCACAAACCTATAACCCATAACAGATACACAAAAAAAATGAAGCAAAAGAAAGGCAAATATAACACTATAGAAACTCATCAATCATAAGAAAGAGAACAGGAAAGAAACAGAGAACTACAAAAACAACCAGAACATAAATAACAAAATGGCAATAAGTACATAACTATCAATAATTATTTGAAATGTAAATGGCCTTGGGGCACCTGGTTGCCTTACCTGTTTAAACGTTGAATTCTCGGTTTCATTTCAGGTCATGATCTTATGGGTCATGAGATCAAGCCCCACATCAGGCTCTGGGCACATTAGGGAGTCAGCTTGAAGATTCTCTTCCTCTTCCCCTCCAACAACTCATGTGCACACTCTGTTTTTCTCTAAAATAGTTAAATAAATTGTAAAAAAAAAAAAAAAGTAAATGGCCTAAATGCTCCAATAAAAAGACAAAGAGTGGCAGAATTAATTTAAAACACAAACAAACAAAAACAAGACTCATTTCTATGCTGCCTAAAGGAGATCACAGCAGACTGCAAGACACATACAGACTGAAAGTGAAGGGATGGAAAAACATTTAGCATTCAAATGGAAGTGAAAACAAATAAACAAACCAACCAACCAGAGTAGCAATACTTATATAAAATAAAATAGACTTTAAAGCAAAGACTGCAGCAAGCGATAAAGAAGGGCATTACATAGTGATAAATGGATCAATACAAAAAAAGGATATGACAATGGTAAATATTAACATATCCAACACTGGAGTAACTAAATACAAGAAGCAAATATTAACAGACATAAAGAGAGAAGTTCGTGGCAATATAATAAAAGTATGGGTCTTTAATACTCCATTTACATCAGTGGAGGGTTCACCCAAGCAGAAAATTAAGAAGGAAAAAATGTCTTTGAACAACACATTGGATCAGATGGACATAATGGATATATACAGAAAATTTCATTCAAAAACAACAGAGTATACATTATTTTCAAGTACACATAGAACATTTTCCAGAATAGATCATGTATTAGGCCACAAAAGAAGCAATTTAACAAGACTGAAATCATACCTTACATCCCTTTTTATCCTAACTGCATGAAGATAGAAACAAATCACAAGAAAATAACTGGAAATACAAAATTATATGGGGGCTAAACACCATGATATATTACAACTAATGGATCAGTGAAGCAATCAAAGAAGAAATTTAAAAAAAAAATACATGGAGACAAATGAAAATGAAAACACATTGGTCCAAAACCTTTGGGAAACTGAAACTAGTTCAAAAGGGAAATATATAGCACTAAAAGCATGCCTAAAGGAACAAGAGAAAAGCTCAAATGAATAATCTGACCTTATACCTAAAGGAATTGGAAAAAAATAAAACAAAACCCAAAGTGAATAGAAGGAAATATAAAACTTTAAAAAAAGCAAAAATAAATGACATAGAGATTTAACAAACAATAGGAAAAAATAAATGAAACCAAGAGCTAGACCTTTGAAAAGATATACTAAACTTATAAAACCTTTGATAAACTCACCAAGAAAAAAGAAAAGACACAAATAAATAAAATCAGAAAGGGAGAAGTAACAACTGACACCACAGAAATGCAAGGAAATATAAAAGAATACTATGAAAAAGTATATACCAACAAATTGGAAAACCTAGAAGAAATGGATAAATTCTTAAAAACAAAATAAACAAACAACAAAACAAAACAAAACAAAACAAACTTCCAAAACTGACCCTGGAATAAATAGAAAATCTGAACAGATCAATTATAAGTAATGACATTGAATCAGTAATTTTAAAAATAAATAAATAAATAAAAAGTACAGGACAAGATGGGTTCACAAGTGGATTCCACTGCATATTTAAAGACGAGTTAAAAACCTATTCTCCTAAAACTATTTCAAAAAATAGAAGAAGAAGGAAAGCTTCCAAATACATTCTATGAAGCCAACATTGCCCTGATACCAAAACCAAAGACACCAAAACAACAACAACAACAACAACAACAACAACTACAAAGCAACTATAGACCAATATCCCTGATGAACATAGATGCACTCAACAAAATATTAGCAAACTGCATTCAATAATACATTAGGGCAATCATTTACCATGATCAAGTGGGACTTATTCCCAGGAAGCAAACATGGTTTAATATTTACAAATCAATCAAACCATACACCACATCAAGGAAACAAAGGATAAAAATCATATGGTAATCTCAATAGATTTAGATTTTTGATAAAACTCAACATCCATTCATCATAAAAAATTAATCTCTGTGTTTAGAGGGAATAAATCTCAACATAATAAAATCAATATATGAAAAACTCCCAGCTAACATCATACTCAATGGTGAAAAACTGAGAGCCTTTCTGTTAAGATAAGGAACAAGACAAGTATATCCACCATCACCACTTTTACTTAGCATAGTGCTGTAAGTTCTGGCCTTGGCAATCAGACAAGAAACATAAATAAAGAGATATAAAAATGGTAAAAAAAAAAAGGAGAAGAAGAAGAAGAAAAAGAAGAAGTTAAACTTTGCTATTTGCAGATAATGAGATACTATATTTAGAAAATCAAAGAATATGGAAAAAAAAACTATGCCAAATAAATGCAGTGAAGATTCAGGATACAAAACTAATACCCAGAAATCAGTAGCATTTCTTTTCTTTTTTTGTTGTTGTTGTTGTTTCTTCTCTTTTTTTTTCCAATTTATTTATTTTCAGAAAAACAGTATTCATTATTTTTTCACCAGTAGCATTTCTATACAAAATAATGAAGTAGCAGAAAGGAAATTTTAAAAAAATCAATTTACAATTACATGAAAAAGAATAAAACAGGGACACCTGAGTGCCTCAGGCAGTTAAGCATCTGCCTTCAGCTCAGGTCATGATACCAGGGTCCTGGGATAGAGCCCCATGTTGGGCTTCCTATCAGCAGAGAGTCTGCTTCTCTCTCCCTCTACCCCTCCCTCCTGGACATGCTCTCTCTCTCTCTCAAGTAAATAAATAAAATATTTAAAATAAATAAATAACATAATAGAAGAGAATAGAATAGATTAGAATAGAATGTTGAGGAATAAACTTAACCAAAGTGGTGAAAGGCTTGTATTTCAAAAACTATAAAACATTAATGAATGAAATTGAAGATGACACAGACAAGTGAAACGATAATCCATCCATGCTCATGGTGGAAATAATTAATGTTGTCAAAATGTCCATACTATGTAAAGCAATCTACAGATTCCATGCACATTCTATCAAAATATCTACAGCACTTTTCACAGAAGTAGAAGAAATATCTTAAAACCTGTATGGAACCACAAAAGATCCTGAATAGCTAAGCCAATTTTGAGCAAGAAAAGAAAGCTAGAGGCATCACAATTCCAGATTTTAAGATATACTACAAACCCATAGTAATGGAAACAGCATAGTGCTGGCATAAAAATAGATATGTAGATCAATGGAACAGAATCCAGAAACAGACTCCCACTTATATGGTCAATTAATCTATGACAAAAGAGACAAGAATACACAATGGGGAAAAAAGATGTTTTTCAACAAATGGTGCTTGGAATACTAGACAACTACATGTAAAATAATGAAACTGGGCCACTTTCTTATACCATACACAAAAATAAACTCAAAATGGCTTGAAGACATAAACAGGAGACCTGAAACAAACAAACAAAAATCTAGAAAAAAAAAAAAAAACACAGACAGAAATTTCTCTAGCATCAGTCACAGCAACATTTTTCTAGATATGTCTCCTAAGGCAAGGAAAAAAAAAAGCAAGAATAAATTACTGGCACTACCCCAAAATTAAAACCATTTGAAAGCAATATAGCTGATAAAGGTAAATATCCATAATATATTAAGACTTTATACAACCCAATACCAAAAGAACCCCAATCCAATTAAAAAGTGGGGCAGAGGGCATGAATAGATATTTTCCCAAAGAAAATGCACAGTTCGCCAACAGGTACCCAAAAAGATGTTCAACACCACTAGTCATCAGGAAAATGCAAATCAAAACCATAGTGAGAAAGAACCTTACACCTGTTAGAATAGCCAAAATCAGAAAGACAAGAAATAACCAACATTGACAAAGATGTGGAGGAAAAGCAAACCCTCATGCATTGTTGATAGGAGCATAAAATGGTACAGTCACAGTGGAAAACAGTATGGAATTTCCTCATAAAATAAAAAATAGAAATATCATATGATCCAGTAATTCCACAGCTAGGTATTTATAAAAAAAAATGAAAACACTAATTCAATATATATATATATATATACATACATGATATGAACACTTAAATTTATTTCATTATTATAGTAGCCAAGATATGAAAACAACCTAAGTGTTGACTGATAGATGAATAGATAAAGAAGATGTGATATACATATATAATGGAATATTAGTCACAAGAGAAAATGAGATTGTGCTATTTGACACAACATGGATAGACCTAGCAGGTATGATGCTAAGTGAAATAAGTGATACTGAGAAAGACAAATACCATGATTTCACTCATGTGGGGAATAAAAAAAATAAAAATAAAAAACTGAATGAACAAACAAAACGTAGAATCAGCCCTATAAATACAGAGAAAAAAACTGATGTTGCTAGACCAGAGAGTTGGAATGATAGGCAAAATAAATGAGAGGAGCTGGGGACACAGGCTTCCAGTTATGGGGTGAATAATTCATGCAAATAAAAGGCACAGTGTAGGGAATATTGTCAGTAATATTGTGATAGCATTGTATGGTGTCAGATGGTAACTACAATTGTGGTGGGCATAGCATAAGTATAGAGAAGTTGAATCACAGTGCTTTACAGTTGAAACTAAGGTAACATTCTCTGTCAGTATATGCAAATAAAATAATTTAAAAAATTAAAACTATGGAAAATGAGGAGAGGTGGGAAGTGTCCAAATACCTACCCAAGAATGTAACTTATGTGTTGGAAATAAAATAAGCATAGGTGGGAAGTATCCAAATAAACACCCCTGAAAGTGACTTACATGTTGGAAGAAGACTGGAAAAGAAAAGGAATATGCTCTGAATATTACATTTATGCATTTGTTTGGATGTCATCCACAATCATTGAAAAGATTGAACAGACCTATATGCCAAATTCCAGAATCATGTTTGAGTTGTTCAGCATACATTCCAAACTGAGAATCAATGTTACAAAGAGCTACAGCTGCCAGCAGCTTTGAGAATAACTTGAAAACATGACATTTTGGGTTTTAGAAATACTTTTCATGGCAGTAAAGATGGGTAAAACAAATGTGTTTATATAGCACACTGCTTTGTCTTGTGTCAGTAATTGCTGGCCTGGGCTTCTGAGATGTCTCTATCAATCCTTTCAAGATAATGTTAGAAGTGAACATTTTACGTGTGAACAAAATTTTTTATTTAAAATATCTAAATTATTGAAGTGCATTATTCCTGACTTATTACCATGACTTTTTCAAACTTCTATTTTGAGATAATTATAGATTTGCATGCAGTTGTAAGAAATAATACAAAGAGATCCAATGTACCATTTAACCAGTTTCTTGTGATGGTAACATTTTTACAAATCTATAGTACAATATTACAACTAAGATATTAATACTGACCCAATAAAATTACTGCAAGGAATTTTTAGTGCCTGTCACAACATTTTTACTTTTTCCCCACCCTACCTTACTCATAACCTCTAGAAACCTCTAATCTGTTCTCCATTTCTATAAATTTGTCATTCCCAGTTACTTTTGGGAGATAATGTCTATTGATTTCCACTTTCTTTCTGCCTTTTTTGTGACTTTTATCAAGTACCTTTCCACTAAATCTCTTCAGCTTCAATGTAAGCTCCCCCTTTTCCTGAAGAAAATTAATGCCCAGAAAATGTAAGCCAAGTGTAAGTAGAAATATCAAAAGTTTAAGTCATTCATTTAACAAACTTTATTGAGTGCTATATGCAAGATATTGTTCTACACATTAGGGGATGTGGTGAATAAGACAAAATGATCCCAATCCATGTGGATCTTTAATTCTAATGGAGAGAAAAACAAAATGAATAAATTTTAGAATATTAAGAATACAAAATTTAAAGGTAGATACCTTATTTGTATTGTCCACATTTTTATTAAAAAAAAAAAGATGCTTGGAACACAGTAGTTATTTATTCAAACACTATTTGTAGAGTACACATAATGGTCTCAGGTGCTGAGATTACAGCAGTAATCGGACAAGACTCCCAGCTCTCACAGAGCTTACATGAACCCCAAAGATAGCTGGCAGAAAATGGGTTTTCAATAATCTATTGCTGCCGGTTTTGCTATTGCCATTGCTTCTACCATTGTTAATATTTACTTTAGCTTATTCAAAAATGTAATTGCTGTGATGACTTTTGGAACACAAGAACAGATATATGAGAAAATCCAGTGCACAATGGTATAAATGTTAACGTTAATATATTATAATATTTACTCTCATACCCACAAAAGTTATTTCAATTTTATTCCTGGTGAGCATTATCCTAGCTTTCTTTCATGAAGTGGACATACCTAGTAGCTATCAGGTCACTATTTATTCCAAGCACACCTGGAAATGCCGGTGGTCATTTGAATGCAGGAGAATTTTATTACTCACCATATTAAACAGCTAGTGTTGTGGAAAATAACAAACAAACAAAAACTTTGTTTTTGTAGTGCATCATTGTTGTCAGCAAATTGAAGTTTCTATTTGCTTTTGGGAAAAAATATACATGTGTTTCTTTGCATTTCTAAATATCTCCTAGGTTGTTTTTGGTACAATTCATTGTGCTGATTGGTTAAAGCACACAAGTGTATGTAACATATCACTTTGTTTTAGGTCAGTAATTGCTGACATAGAACATAATATATCAAATTATTATGATATAACTCAATTCCCAAAGATTTCCACTCTTTGGGAAGAATGGTCGAGATTGAAAATCAATTATAAATTGAAAATGTATAATAACAAGTTGCTACTCAATATCAACTTGCTTAGGCATACTTCCATGGATGGATTGGGGCCACTTGTTCCTCTTGACGAAATGAGAATGCTTTCATCTAGCCTCCACTTCCAAGAGTGATGTGTAATATTATTTTGTACATAAATGGATGCTCTCATCTGTGATTTTTCTCTCCTGACCTTGCTTATCTTTCTCCCTCTTTTTTGGTGTTGGTTGTTTGCAGAAAGCATCTGTTGAGGACTTTTTTTCTCTTTAACCTCTTTTACTTCTTTGGTAGAAACAAAAAGATTTGAGGATCAAATAAAATCTCAGGGGAAATCCAAGCTTTTCTTACTCTCAAACTCTCTTCAAAGCGGAATCTAGGGCAATAGGATGACATTTCTGAGTGTTTGGATTTCTGGTGGTTTATTCTGTACCGATGTAAATTTAACATTATCTGGCCTTTAAAGGAAGAGCACATGAGCGCAGAACAAAACCAAGCCAAAAATAGCAAAGAGAAACACTTCTGTGGAAATGTCTGACATTAGTAACACGATTTTTCATCACCATTGTCACTATCCTAATTTTGGCATTCACTTTCATGCTTAAAACCACATTAAAAACCACTTACCCAGAGCACCTGCTTCTACTGTCTTCAATAGACTCATCTCTTCCCTTTATCTTCACATAAGTCCTCTTTGTACTGTACTTTGCCTGGAATTGTCTTCTTAAAACACTTTGCTCTTTCATCAAGTTATGATAAAAATAAATTAAAAAATTGAATGGATACCTTCACTATTCAATCTGGGTTGGAGTCTTGGAATTTGTATTTTTAAAGCTCCCAGGTCACCCTGAAGTGTTGGGAAGATTGAAGAATTGCTGGACTGCAAGTTCAAAGGCTTCAATTTGATATCTAAAGTCCAATTTAATCTTACTTGAAAGTTGTTATATTTACATAAAAATATATTTTGAGAAACAGTAAATTTCATTAATTCTAATATCTGCTAACTAACTTGAATGTGAACAAGATTTCTTTACTTATACAAAACAAATGAAATTTTAATGTAGATCTGAGTTTCACACAGGGATGACATGAAATGCTAAATTATCAATTTCACAACAACCTTACTTTAAAAGACAGACTTTTTTTTTCATTTTGTGGAGTGCTAGAAGGTCTTTGGCTATAGCTTTTTACATAACAGAAAAAAATTAAACAATGAAATAAATGATACAGCTACAAGTAAAACCTTCATTTTAGGGCTGCTTAAAATAGACTGCTAAAATTTGCATCTACTCTGAGTATGTTTGATTCCTTATTCAAAATACCTACAGGGACAACAAGGTTTGTTTTGAAAGCCTTGTTGCACTAAACACAAACATATGGAATATATTTCATTGTCTGAGTAGTCTAAAGGAAGATTAAAGTATTGAATGGAATGACTTATTGAAAATATTGATGCCTTAGAATGAGCAAGTTACCTTACTTCATTCCAAATTATGCTGATTAATCAATTTCTTCAGTAGTAAATTCTGAAGGTGTCAGAGGTTTTGGTGTTTACCTGACCAATAATGTTTATGTGTGATCTTTTATATCCTAAGCTTTTGCCAAAACCTCATTATTGATGCTTTATATTTTTTTAAAATTTCATAGAACTTTGGCACATGTAACTTACCTGTAATTATGGTTCACAATCACAATGAGTATATTTTCATACTAAATACTTGGGTTAAACAACTATATAAAAGGGATTTTTTCTTGAAGTGAAAATGTCTGCCTCCATTTCTTCAACTGTAAAATGGATACTGTATTAGTTATTTGTTGCTGTATAAAAATTACCTCAAAACAGTGTTTAAAACAATCAACATTTATTATGTCATCGTATTTGTGAGTTAATAATTTGAGAAGAGCTAAATTGGGTGACTTTGTCTCAGGAATCTACATGAGTAGGTGACCAATAATCCTACTTTCCCTAGAACTGAGAGAATCCCCAAGATATGGGAATTTCAGTTTTAAAACTGGGACGGTTTCTGGCTGACTGAAACAAGTTGGCCATGAAAACTGAATGCATGGGATATAAGATTTTCATGTGAAAATACAACAAAGTCTCAAATAAACTGGACAATTTAGTCATAACACATGAAAGTGCAGTCAAGATGAAGGCTGGGGCTACAGTCATCTGCAGGATTAACTGGGCATGGAGGATCTACTTCTATACACACTCATATAATTCTTTGTGGGAGGCCTCAGGTTCATTGATGGCCATTCACAGGAGCCTCAGTACTTCATCATATGAGCCTTTCTATAGAGTGTCTTCAGTGTCCTCATGATATGGCAGCTGAATTACTACAAGATGACTGCTATATATAGAGAGATAACAGAAGAAAACTTTTTGACCAAATCTCAGAAATCATATACTGTCATTTCTGTCTTACTTTATTAGTAGATAGTTATTAGGTCGAGATCACACACAGGGGAGACTAAAATTTCACCTCTTGAATGGAGAAATATTAAAGAATTTATGGCCATATTTTAAAACTACCACAGAAATTATGCTAATGATACCTATTTCATGGATTAAACAGTCCATTCAATTCAGTATCCAATGAATTGATAAATAACAGTATTTGGCACACAGAAAACTTTATGGCAGTGTTTGATAATTTTCCCTTCCATCAAATAACAAAACATTACAAAAATAAGTTTTGTCTAGGTTGTGACAACCACACTGATTTTATTTTTTAAACCAATCACCCAGAAAACATCTTTAAAATCATATGAGGAGCCAGGATTACTGGATAAAGTAGAAATGAAAAGTCAAATTATAAACTAACTGGGAGCAATTCTTATGTGAAATATTGTTGACTATCTGTATTTCTAAACAAATTTTTGTCCATTTAAGTAGATGGTTAGATTTTACAGTAATTAGCTCATTCTCAGAAATTATTAAAATTTATTTAGATATCAAAAGTGGCAAAACAACTGGATCATTTCACCCTTTCTTCAGTAACTTGAAATAATGATCCATTAATTGTTTCCCAGCTTTAAAAAATTACTAACCAAATAAACCAAAAATTATTAACTCCTTCTTGAGTATGGTACCTCTTCATACTGCATGAGCTCCAAAAAAATGCATATAAAACCTCTAGGAGTGCCTGGATAGCTCAGTTGATTAAGTATCCCACTCTTAATCTCAGCTCAGGTCTTTATCTCAGAGCCATGAGTCCAGGCCCCACATGGAGCGCCATCCTAGGTGCAGAGCATAAATAAATAAATAAATAAATAAACCTCTAAATGTTTGCCAAATACCTAGAATCCTTCTGAGAAAAAGTTATCCTAAACAGTTTTTTTACTAAAAAAAAAAATGTATGCTTTAGCATGCAAAGTATGATTCCTCAATGGACAACAACAAACCTAGACTTTAGTACAAGATTTTCATGGATCTTTCTTGCTTCAGTGTTTCCAAAATCCTGCTTACAAATAATCTAGGAATATTATATTTCAGCTTCCTGCAGAATAATAAATGTCAAAAGTATTCTTGTATAAGAGATATTCTAAATTATATAGAATAAATCAGATTAATGAAACAATCCATTGTGATATTACTTATATTTCCATGACTATGCTTCTTCAGGATTGTGTAATCTGGTTTTATAATACCTCAGCCAATTTGATATTAAGAAAGGGACTTTGAATATTACTTTAAAACTGACAAATGACACATCACTACTTATATAACTATAGTTTCTGAGCTGTATCCTAAGGAGAAATACATTTTAGTTTGTAGTCTAAGAACAAACAGTTTCATAGGAAGAAACAAGACATAGAGACAAACACTGTAAAGGGATTGCTTTACCTCTGGAGATTTATGATACATACATACTTGAAAATTTCAACAGGAAGGAAGGAGATAGTCTTAAGCTGTTCAATGTTTAAAATAATCAAACTTTCTCACTATGGAAAACTTATTTTTTAAACATCCACTGTCATAACTGTTGAGATAAAATGAAGACCAAAGACAAATTCAAATATGCCCATCAGTATCAAAATAACATAGTGAATACATACTATTCTAATAAAACTGAATTTGTTTGCTAATGATCCTTCATTAGTCTTAGTGTTCTCTCTCATGCATCAGCTGCAGTGACTTAATTTGTCACTGTATCTCATTGAAACCATCTCTGCTGTCCCAAAATTCAGAATGTACTAGGTGTCAATTCTTTCTTTGAAAGCAGCAATATATAGGCTGAACATAAAGGTTACCAACTATTTATTAGTTACTCCATATCAGATAGCAGTCTATCAACATTTTCAGATTCTCCATTTGGGCAACTGTGTTAGAGGTACAAAGAAAAGATTGTAATAAATAGAAGACAGAGTTACAAATATGCCAAAAAAAGGAACACTGAGCAAATTTTCCAATTTTCATAAATTAGAATGAATCCCAGACTAGAAGGTTGATGAAGTGGTCTTTCATAATAAATTATTTTTGAATATTGTAACAAATCTACAAAACTAAAACTAACCTAGTATATCTCTTTCTTGAAACCTTACAAAGTTTGACCAAGATATCTTTCCACTAGATCCTATTTTCTGCATCATTATATTTATTTATTTATTTATTTTGATTAACATAATTTATTGCATTAACAGACTGCAGAAGAAAAACCATGTGCTAATACCCAGAAATACAAACACACAGAAAAATTATTAAAAATTGATAAAACTCAACATCTATTTCTAATTTAAAAAGAAAAAATGTTAGGAAACAAAGAATACAAGGGATTTTTTTTACATCTACCAAAAACATCTCTCAAACATCATTTTTTTTATACACCTGTGTTTTACTTTTGCATTTTTATTTTTTTAATTTTTTCCCTAAACTTTAGTTTAGCTTAGTCTAGTTTATTCCTTTTTTATTTTTTCCAATTTATTTATTTTCAGAAAAACAGTATTCATTATTTTTAATGATCAAATGTTTAGAGTTTTATAGGAAAGTTGCAGATACTACAACTAACAACACATTAGTCTTTATGTTCAAAGTCCTAAGCAGGATAGTAAGAAAAGTCAAAGAAATAGCAGGTATAAGACTGAAAAGAGAAACGAAATTGTTAGTACTAGCAGTTGATATGATTTCCTACATGAAACAATAAAACAAAAGAATCTATAGGAAATAAAACAGTAGATTTAGTATTGTTGTATATAGTATAATAAACAAAATTAATTGCCCTCCCTTATAAACTAAACAAAAAAAGTTAATGTAATTTTACAAATACCATCTACGACACCCAATATAAAGTAACCAAATAATTAATCCCACAGAAAATTTATACTATCTTTAAGGATAAAGTGATATGACTTTATTGAAAAAATATTTAAAAGACCTAAACAAATAGAAAGATGTGCCAAAAATACTATGTCCATTATTACCAAATTAATCTACACATACAAAAAAATTCTGATCAAAGCCCTAATAGAATTTTTCATAGAACTTAAGAGGCCAAACTCTATAATTGCATTGAAAGAGCAAAAGACAAAAAAAAAAAAAAAAAGAAAGAAAAAAAAACCCAAGACAATCTTTTTTTTTTTTAAATTTTTTATAAACACATAATGTATTTTTATCCCCAGACAGGTCTGTGAATCGCCAGGTTTACACACTTCACAGCATTCACCATAGCACATACCCTCCCCAATGTCCATAACCACACCCCCCTCTCCCAATCCCCCTCCCCCCAGCAACCCTCAGTTTGTTTTGTGAGATTACGAGTCACTTATGGTTTGTCTCCCTCCCAATCCCATCTTGTTTCATTTACTCTTCTTTTACCCCCTTACCCCCCCCCGCCCATGTTGCATCTCCACTTCTCCATATCAGGGAGATCATATGATAGTTACCTTTCTCTGATTGACTTATTTCGCTAAGCATGATACCCTCTAGTTCCATCCATGTCATCGCAAATGGCAAGATTTCATTTATTTCGATGGCTGCATAGAATTCTATTGTGTATATATACCACATCTTCTTTATCCATTCATCTGTTGATGGACATCTAGGTTCTTTCCATAGTTTGGCTATTGTGGACATTGCTGCTATAAACATTCGGGTGCATGTGCCCCTTTGGATCACTATGTTTGTATCTTTAGGGTAAATACCCAGTAGTACAATTGCTGGGCCATAGGGTAGTTCTATTTTCAACATTTTGAGGAAACTCCATGCTGTTTTCCAGAGCAGAAATGCAAGCACCAGCTTGCATTCCCACCAATAGTGTGAGAGGGTTCCCCTTTCTCCACATCCTTGCCAACTGTTTAGTCTCCATGTATTTGGGTTCTTTCCAAATTTCCTCTTGTGATTGAGTTCTAGCTTCAGAGCATTGTGGTCTGAAAATATGCAGGGAATGATCCCAGTCTTTTCATACTGGGTGGGACCTGATTTAGGACCCAGGATGTGATCTATTTTGGAGAATGTTCCATGTGCATTAGAGTAGAATGTGTATTCTTTTGCTTTGGGATGGAATGTTCTGAATATATCTGTGATGTTCATCTGGTCCAGTGTGTCATTTAAGGCCTTTATTTCCTTGTTGATCTTTTGCTTGGATGATCTGTCCACTTCAGTGAGGGGAGTGTTAAAGTCCCCTACTATTGTTGTATTATTGTTGATGTGTTTCTTTGATATTGTTATTAATTGGTTTATGTAGTTGGCTGCTCCCACGTTGGGGGCATAGATATTTAAAATTGTTAGATCTTCTAGTTGGACAGACCCCTTGAGTATGATATAGTGTCCTTCCTCATCTCTTATAGTCTTTGGCTTAAAATCTAATTGATCTGATATAAGTATTGCCACCCCTGCTTTCTTCTGATATCCATTAGCATGGTAAATTGTTTTCCACCCCCTCACTTTAAATCTGGAGGTGTCTTTGGGTCTAAAATGAGTTTCTTGTAGGCAACAGATAGATGGGTTTTGGTTTTTTTTATTCATTCTGATACCTTGTATTTTTTGATTGGGGCATTTAGCCCATTAACATTCAGGGTAACTATTGAGAGATATAAATTTAGTGCCATTGTATTGCCTGTAAGGTGACTGTTACTGTATATTGTCTCTGTTTCTTTCTGATCTACTACTTTTAGGTTCGCTCTTTGCTTAGAGGACCCCTTTCAATATTTCCTGAAGAGTTGGTTTGGTGTTTGCAAATTCTTTCAGTTTTTGTTTGTCCTGGAAGCTTTTAATCTCTCCTTCTATTTTCAACGATAGCCTAGCTGGTATAGTATTCTTGGCTACATGTTTTTCTCGTTTAGTACTCTGAATATATCATGCCAGTTCTTTCTGGCCTGCCAGGTCTCTGTGGATAAGTCTGCTGCCAATACAATGTTTTTACCATTGTATGTTACAGACTTCTTGTCTGAGGCTGCTTTCAGTATTTTCTCTTTGTCACTAAGACTTGTAAATTTTACTGTTAAGTGACTGGGTGTGGACCTATTCTTGTTGATTTTGAGGGGGCTTCTCTGCACCTCCTGGATTTTGATGCTTGTTCCCTTTGCCATATTAGGGAGATTCTCTCCAATAATTCTCTCCAATATACCTTCTGCTCCCCTCTCTCTTTCTTTTTCTTCTGGAATCCCAATCATTCTAATGTTGTTTCATTTTTTGGTGTCACTTATCTCTCGAATTCTCCCCTCCTAGTCCAGTAGCTGTGTGTCCCCCTTTTGCTCAGCTTCTTTATTCTCTGTCATTTGGTCTTCTATATCGCTAATTATTTCTTCTGCCTCATTTATCCTAGCAGTGGGAGCCTCCATTTTTTATTGCACCTCATTAATAGCTTTTTTTATTTCAACTTGGTTAGATTTTAGCTCTTCTATTTCTCCAGAAAGGGCTTTTATATCTCCCGAGAGGGTTTCTCTAATATCTTCCATGCCCTTTTTGAGCACGGCTAGAACCTTGAGAATTGTCATTCTGAACTCTGGAGCTGACATATTACCAATGTCTGTATCGATTAGGTCCCTAGCCTTTGGTACTGCTTCTTGTTCTTTTTTTTGTGGTGAATTTTTCCGCCTTGTCATTTTGTCCATATAAGACTATAGGAAGGAGCAAGTAAAATACTAATAGGGTGGCAAAGACCCCAGGAAAATATGCTTTAACCAAATCAGAAGAGACCCCAAATCATGGTTGGGGGTAGAGAAAGGGGATAAAAAGAGATTTGGAAAAAGAAAAGAAACAATTAAAAAAAGAAAACAAATAAAAATATAAAAAAGAAATATATATATCTGTATATATATACATATATATATTAGATAAACTAGTTAAAAAACATTAAAAAAGAAAAGGGTAAAAGTTACAAAAATTAGCAGCAGAAGAAAAAATTTGAAAAAACAATGAAATGAACTGCAAGACTAAAGAATCATGGGGAGAAAGCCATGGGTTTCATGCTTTGCTTTCTCCTCCTCTGGAATTCTGCTGCTCTCCTTGGTATTGAAACTGCACTCCTTGGTAGATGAACTTGGTCCTGGCTGCATTTCTTGTTGATCTTCTGGGGGAGGGTCCTGTTGTAGTGATTCTCAATTGTCTTTGCCCCAGGCAGAATTGCACCGCCCTTACCAGAGTTTGGGCTGAGTAATCCATTCGGGTTTGCTTTCGGGAGCTTTTGTTCCCTGAATGCTTTATGTAGAGTTCTGGAGGGTGCGAATGAAAATGTTGGCCTCCCAGTCTCTAGTCCAGAGGAGCTGAGAGCTTGGGGCCCCACTCCTCAGTGCACCCTCAGAGAATAGTGCCCAATCACTCCCATCTCCCTGGCCTCCAGCTGCACTCCAACCTCACCCAGCCTGTGACCAGTTCAAGTTAACCCTGAGCTGAGAGCTCACTCCTCAGCTCTGTCTCTGTAGCCGGCTTTCCCATTCTAATACCTGCAAGCTCTGTGACACTCAGATACCCTCGATCCTTCTGTGACCATGCAGGACCTGGGGCCATGCTGATCCCTCCATGAGCTTCACCCTGGTTTAGCCACTGGAGCAATGCCCCTCAGCAGAACAGACTTTAAAAAGTCCTGATTTAGTGCTCCATTGCTCTGCCACTTTCCAGGAGCTGGCCCCTCCCCCCGTGGTTTATCTTCCCGTCGCTTGGGATTCACTTCTCTGCCAGTCCTACCTTTCAGAAAGTGGCTGCATTTGTTTCAGGAATTGCTGTTCTTCTCCTCTTCGATCTCCCGTTGGATTTGTAGGTTTTTGCAATGTTTAGATAAGCTATCTAGCTGATCTCCTGCTATCTGATGTAATCTCACCCTGCTCCTTCTCCACCATCTTCTGCATCATTATATTTAAAAATTAGTTTAGGGGGGACAAGATCGCGGGGAAGTAGGAGAAGGTGCCTTTTCAACTTGTACCCCAAAGTGAGCTGATTACCTACCAAAGAACTCCAGTTACCCATGAAATCAGCCTGAGATCACAATTATACACATCTGGGTCTCTACAGGGGGAGAAGAAGCCATTGGGCAGGTAAAGCAGAGTGGGAACAGTGGACTGATATTGGAAGATAAACAAAAGGGGGAGGGAGCCAACAGTGGTGACCGGTTGGACAGTAATACCCCAATACAAGTGAGAGTGCCCTGCGTCTGGAGACCAGCATTAACTTGGAGACTGGTTGAAAGCACTCCAAAAGAGCAAAGGATCTCGGGGGGAAATTGTGGGAATCAGGGTGGCTAGGGACAGGGGCTTAAGTCCCCAGTCCCAGGACAGCCTTCCGTGGCACTGAGGCAGAGAAAGTGTGGCATAGAAACCAGCACTTGGTCCCTAAGCCACCAGTGCGCCCGAGAACGCGTGGGGTCCGTTTCCTGTGAGGGGATGGGAGCCACGCTGGGCAACAGAACACGAGAGCCCTGCTATAGAGCCTGAGACACTCCCCTGAGAGAGGTATAAAGGCCCAGCCAGTGCCCTTTGATACGCGCCATTGTTTCAGAGCCTGCACCAAACTCTCCCCCAGAGATGTGCTCGAAGGCCCAGCCTGGTGCTCTTGGACCTGAGCCCCGTTCTCAGAGCCTGAGACCCGCACACGAACCTCAGCTTCCCCTGAAATTGGTGCGCGCAAGCCGGGTGCTCTTAGACCCAGAAAGACCAGGCACTCCCAGCCCGGGCCAGCAGGAAAATCTCAGGGTGCGATTGCTGCTTGGAACCTGTCTAGCATCTGGAAGTGCCCAAAGCCGCTGCTGCCATGGTTTTGGGTACAAGCAAAAGATCCTACATCCCCAGGGACCGCGACTTGGCTCTGCCAGTGGCCAAGGGGGAACTTATTTGGGCTCTGCAGCCAGACTGAGGATTTTCTCTGAGAGGGAGATCAGGGTGCAGTTTGTTTTCCTCTAAAACTACAAAAAACATCAAAAGCAGTCAAAGTGAGAAAAAAAAAAGTGAACAAACATAAAAACCGCCAGAGAACAAAAGCCTGAAAAAAAAAAAAAACAAAAACCAGTTTCCTCAGAGTCCACCCCCTTGAGGGGGGCGGGAGGACTTAAGTCAGGGAACATCATTGACTGAAAACCCACGTGGCAGGTACCTCCCCCAGGAAACAAACCAAGAGAGAAAAAAAAAAAAATAAAGAGAGAGAAAAAAAAAAGGACTACAAGAGAGCAAACACTACTTCATAAGAAAACTTTTATTTTTCATTCATTCCCACTATTCTGGTTCATTTTTTAATTATATATATATATATATATATATATTTAATATATATATATTTTAAATATATATATATATATATGATTTTTTTAACCTAATAACCATCACAGCGAGCTATCCAGTATATCAAATTCCATAATAACCTTCCATCCTGAACTTTTTGATACATACACCTATGTTTTTCTTTTGCATTTCTATATTTTGAATTCCTTCTTTTTTTAAAATTTTAGGTTTAGTCTAGTTTATTCCTTTTTATTTTCATCTTTTAATATTCATATAGTGTTAAACTTCAAAGTAATCCCCTTTCCCCAATCAATACTACCCCTATAGGTAAACTAATTTTTAATCCCCTTTAACTTAGGAAAGTTGAGTCCTTTAACAAAGATATCAAGATACATCCAGGAAGAATCAAAACAACCTTCCTTGCACACACTGAGAATTTATAACCACTCTCCCATCTTTTTCTTCCACAAGTGATTCTGTGTTTTTGTGTTTGTCCTGATAGTATATAAATCTTAAACTTGGGGTTCTTTTTGATGAGGTTCTTCCTTTATTTGCATATATATATATATATATATATATATATATATATATATCTTGTCATATACTTTTATCAGTCTTTTCGTTTGTCTGTTTTTGTTTGTTTACTTCATAAATCTTACCTTGGGGCCCATTTGGGCTGAACCTTCTCTTTCATCTTCCCTTTCTTTCCTGTCTCTCTCTCTATCTCTTTTTTCTTTTTATTTTTCTTTTCTTTTGTTTCTTGTTTGGGTGGGGAATCCTGATTGCTCAGAAGTGTTCCAGGGTGCACCTTGACTGCACCATGGTTAATACATCCAGCTACATCTGTTCAGTCATCTTCCACCAAAATGACTAGGAGGAGGAATGCCCAACAGAAGAAAAATACAGAGGATGGACTTTCTGCAACAGAGCTAACGGATATCAATATAGACAATACGTCAGAAAGAGAATTAAGGCTAACAATTATCCAGGCAATAGGTTTGAGAAAGCCATGGATGACCAAACAGAATTGATTAGGGCCGAGCTGAAAGCGACCAGACAGGATGTTCACAATGTTAGGGCGGAGCTTAAAGCTACAAGGGAGGAGGTTCACAGTGCTCTCAATGAGTTCTAATCTAATCTAAACTCTCTCAAAGCTAGGGTAACTGAGACAGAAGATAGAATTACTGATCTGGGGGACAAACAGATAGAGAGAAAGGATCAGGAGGAAGCCTGGAGCAAACAGCTTAGAAACCACAAAAACAGAATTAGGGAAATAAATGATGCCATGAAACGTTCCAACGTCAGAACTATAGGAATCCCTGAAAAAGAGGAGAAAGAAAGAAGTCTAGAAGATATCGTGGAACAAGTCCTTCATGAAAATTTTTCCAATCTCACAAATGGAACCAGCGTTCATGTACTAGAGGATGAATGGTCTCCACCCAAGATTATACATTCCAAAAAAACATCACAACACCTGATAGTCAAATTGAGGAATTATAATTGTAGGTATAATCTTTTGAAAGCTGCTAGGGCAAAGAGGCTCCTTACGTACAGAGGAAAGCCCATCAGAATAATATCAGACCTGTCCACAGAGACCTGGCAAGCCAGAAAAGGCTGGCAAAATATATTCAGGGCACTAAATGAGAAGAACATGCAGCCAAGACTACTTTATCCAGCAAGACTGACATTCAAAATGGATGGAGAGATAAAGAGTTTCCAAGACCAGCAAGGCTTAAAAGACTATGCAACCACCAAGCCGACACTGCAGGAAATATTAAGGGGGGTACTGTAAAAAAGGAAAGTCCTAAGAATAGCATTGAACAGAAATATAGAGGAATCTACAGAAAGAAAGACTTCAAAGGTAACTCGATGTCAATAAAAACGTATCTATCAATAATCACTCTCAATGTGAATGGCCTAAATGGGCCCATAAAACGGCACAGAGCTGCAGATTGGATAAAACGACAGGACCCATCCATATGTTGTTTACAAGAGACCCATTTTGAACCTAAAGATACACGCAGACTGAAAGTGAAGGGGTGGAGAAGCATTTTCATGCCAATGGGCCTCAAAAGAAGGCTGGGGTAGCGATTCTCATATCAGATAAATTAAATTTTAAACTAAAGACTGTAGTCAGAGATAAAGAAGGACACTTCATAATCCTTAAAGGGACTATCTACCAAGATGATCTAACAATTGGAAATATCTATGCCTCCTGTATGGGAGCAGCCAACTACAAAAGACACTGTTAATCAAGATAAAGAGTCATATTGATATGAATACACTAATGTGGGAGATATTAACATGCCTCTCTCAGAAATAGGCAGATCATCGAAGCAGAAAATCAATAAAGAAACAAGAGCATTGAATGACACATGGCACCAGATGGACCTCGTAGATTTATACAGAACATTCCATCCTAAAACAACAGAATACTCATTCTTCTCAAGTGCACACGGAAACTTCTCCAGAATAGACCAACATACTGGGTCACAAATCAGGACTCAACCGATACCAAAAGGCTGAGATTATTCCCTGCATATTCTCAGATCACAATGCTTTGAAACTGGAGCTTAATCACAAGGAAAAGTTCAGAAGGAACTCAAACACCTGGAAGCTAAAGGCCACCTTGCTTAAGAATGCTTGGATCAACCAGGAGATCAAAGAAGAACTGAAACAATTCATGGAAACCAATCAGAATGAAGACACTTCTGTCCAAAACCTATGGGATACAGCAAAGGCGGTCCTAAGGGGGAAATACATAGCCATCCAAGACTCCCTCAAAAAAAAAAAAAAAACTGAAAAATCCAGGACACAGCAGCTTTCTCTACACTTTAAAGAACTGGAGAATCAACAACAAATCAAACCAATCCCACACATAAGAAGGGAAATCATCAAGATTAGAGCTGAGATCAATGAGTTAGAAACCTAGGATACAGTAGAACATATCAATGAAACTTGAAGTTGGTTTTTTGAAAGAATCAACAAGATTGATAAGACACTGGCCACACTAATCCAAAAGAAGAGAGAGAAAGCCCAAATTCATAAAATTATGAATGAAAAGGGAGACATCACAACTAACACCAAGGAAGTAGAAACAATAATCAGAATTTATTATTAACAGTTATATGCCTATAAACTTAGCAACCTTGATGAAATGGATGCATTCCTGGAAAACTCTAAACTCCCAAAATTGAACCAGGAAGAAATCGACAACCTGAATAGACCAGTATCTAGTTAAAAGATTGAAGCAGTGATCAAAACCTCCCAAAAAAGAAGAGCCCAGAACCTGACAGATTCCCTGGGGAATTCTACCAAACTTTCAAAGATGAAATAACACCTATTCTTCTGAAGCTGTTTCAAAAAATTGAAGCAGAAGGAAAACTTCCAGACTCTTTCTATGAAGCCAGCATTAACCTGATCCCCAAACCAGGCAAGGACCCTACCAAAAAGGAGAATTTCAGACCAATATCACTGATGAATATGGATGCTAAGGTTCTCAACAAGATCCTAGCAAACAGGATCCAAGAGCACATTAAAAAGATTATCCACCATGACCAGGTGGGATTCATCCCTGGGCTACAAGGATGGTTCAACATTCACAAATCAATTAATCTGATAGAAAAAATTAATATGAGAAGAGAGAAGAACCACATGGTCCTCTCAATTGATGCAGAAAAAGCATTTGACAAAATCCAGCATCCGTTCCTGATTAAAATGCTTCAAAGTATAGGGATAGAGGGAACATTCCTGAACTTCATCAAATCTATCTATGAAAGACCCACAGCAAATATCATCCTCAATGTGAAAAAGCTTGCAGTCTTCCCGTTGACATCAGGAACAAGACAAGGATGCCCACTCTCACCACTCTTGTTCAAGATAGTATTAGACGTCCTAGCAACAGCAATCAGACAACAAAGAGAAATAAAAGGTAAACAAATTGGCAATAAAGAAGTCAAACTTTCTCTCTTTGCAGATGACATGATTCTTTATATGGAAAACCCAAAAGACTCCACCCCCAAACTACTAGAACTCATACAGCAATTCAGCAACATGGCAGGATACAAAGTCAATGTGCAGAAATCAGTGGCTTTCTTATACACTAACAATGAAAATACAGAAAGGGAAATTAGAGAATCGATTCCATTTACTTTAGCACCAAGAACCATAAGATACCTGGGAATAAACGTAACCAAAGAGGTAAAGGATCTTTACTTGAGGAACTACAGAACACTCATGAAGGAAATTGAAGAAGACACAAAAAGATGGAAGACCATTCCATGCTCTTGGATCGGAAGAATAAACATTGTTAAAATGTCTATACTGCCTATAGCAATCTATACTTTTAATGCCATTCCGATCGAAATTCCACCAGTATTCTTCAAAGAGCTGGAGCAAATAATCCAGAAATTTGTATGGAATCAGAAGAGACCCCGAATTGCTAAGGAAATGTTGGAAAACAAAAATAAAACTGTCGGCATCACGTTACCTGATTTCAAGCTTTATTACAAAGCTGTGGTCACCAAGACAGCATGGTACTGGCAGAAAAAAAGACACATAGACCAGTGGAACAGAGTAGAGAGCCCAGATATGGACCCTCAACTCTATGGTCAATTAATCTTCGACAAAAGAGGAAAAAATATACAGTGGAAAAAAGACAGTCTCTTCAATAAATGCTTCTGGGAAAACTGGACAGCTATATGTAGAAGAATGAAACTCGACCATTCTTTTACACCATACACAAAGATAAACTCAAAATGGATAAAAGACCTCAATGTGAGACAGGAATCCATCAGAATCCTAGAGGAGAACAAAGGCAGTAATCTCTTCGATATCAGCCACAGCAACTTCTTTCAAGATATGTCTCCAAAGGCAAAGGAAAAAAAGCGAAAATAAACTTTTGGGACTTCATCATAATCAAAAGCTTCTGCACAGCAAAGGAAACAGTCAAAAAAACAAAGAGGCAACCCACGGAATGGGAGAAGATATTTGCAAATGACAGTACAGACAAAATGTTGATATCTAGAATCTATAATGAACTCCTCAAACTCAGCACACACAAAACAGGCAATCATATAAAAAAATGGGCAGAAGATATGAACAGACACTTCTCCAGTGAAGACATACAAATGGCTATCAGACACATGGAAAAATGTCCATCATCACTAGCCCTCAAGGAGATTCAAATTAAAACCACATTGAGATATCACCTTATACCAGTTAGAATGGCCCAAATCAACAAGACAGGAAACAACATGTGTTGGAGGGAATGTGGAGAAAGGGGAATGCTCTTCCAATGTTGGTGGGAATGCAGGTTGGTGCAGCCTCTTTGGAGAACAGTGTGGAGATTCCTCAAGAAATTAAAAATAGAACTTCCCTATGACCCTGCCATTGCATTCCTGGGTATTTACCCCAAAGATACAGATGTCATGAAAAGAAGGGCCATCTGTACCCAGAATGTTTAGAGCAGCAATGGCCACGGTCGCCAAACTATGGTAAGAACCAAGATTCCCTTCAACGGACAAATGAATAAGGAAAATGTGGTCCATATACACTATGGAGTATTATGCCTCCATCAGAAAGAATGAATACCCAACTTTTGTAGCAACATGGATGGGACTGGAAGAGATTATGCTGAGTGAAATAAGTCAAGCAGTGAGACTAAATTATCATATGGTTTCACTTATTTGTGAAGCGTTACAAATAGCATGGAGGACATGGGGTGTTAGGAGAAGGGAGTTGGCGGAAATTGGAAGGGGAGATGAATCATGAGAGACTATGGACTCTGAAAAACTATCTGAGGGTTTTGAAGTGGTGGGGGGTGGGAGGTTGGGGTACCAGGTGGTGGGTATTATAGAGGGCACGGATTTCATGGAGCACTGGGTGTGGTGAAAAATTAATGAATACTGTTATGCTGAAAAGAAATAAATTTAATTTAAAAAAGTAGTTTAGGTATCTTGTCAAATGATCAAACATCTTTTCTGGAATGACCTAAATTTAAAGGTAGGTATCAATGTAACCTTCATTATATTCATAGGTTAAATGATTGTCCAATATTGGCGAATATTGGGACTGAGAAGTAAATCTAACTGACTCCAAAATCTAAGCACTGCTTACCACTGCTATA
Organism: Neogale vison; assembly: GCF_020171115.1. Taxonomy (NCBI): domain Eukaryota; kingdom Metazoa; phylum Chordata; class Mammalia; order Carnivora; family Mustelidae; genus Neogale; species Neogale vison. The sequence continues at coordinate 23,336,828 of NC_058105.1, forward strand.
TTATCAGAGTATACATATTTTAATAATCTTCAAAGATAATTCACAAACAGTCCTCTGACAATGAAGAAATAGCACCCCATGAAATGGACTAATGGTTCTTTACTAATATGTGGTTGTGAATATCAGAAGAGATGTGTTACTCATGAGAGAGTGCTTTTTCATGTCCTTTAAATAATTTCAAAGCTCAACATTATTACTGTAAGTTATAGAAGGTATAAAGCAAAGGATAAATGCATTCATTATACACAGAATGAATAAATATTAATATTAATATTGTATCCTGGGTTCTGAAGGACATTGTAGAATTAGGACATAATAGGGGAGAAAATACCCATAAAAGGAAATAGAAAAGGGGATGGTAGATTCATTTTCTTTTTGTTTGTTTTTGTTTTTGTGGGTTTTTTATTTTATTTTATTTTAGTTTTTCAGTGTTCCAAGATTCATTGTTTATCCAATAATTCATTTTCAATAGAGCATGGGGATGATCTTCATGCAGCTTCTATTACTTTTTTTTACATAATAAGGAAAATAAAAACCCTGAATGTATTCCCAAATATTCCTGCCTTTTAATACATTGATTCCAGCATTAAAATTAATTATAAGTTTACAGTACCTTCTCATATTACTTTTGAATGTCTGAGAAGTTTCCCATTTAGCTCTCTTTCAAAAGGAGTAGGTGCTTGACCAGTTAGAGATTGTCCTCTTGGAAAAGATGTCCCCAAAGGCCTCATCACAGCACATAATGACACAATGAGCTACAAACATTTTTTTAAAGGAAAGAATGTTTAACTTTAGAGAGAGAGAGACAGAGGACATGGGCAAAGGAAGAAGGAGAGAGTAACTTTAGCATACTCCTTGCTGAGTTCAAAGCCTAGCACAGGGCTTGATCTAAAGACCCTGAGATCATGACTAAACCAAACCAATACTTGGATGTTCAACAATCTGTGCTACCCTAGGATCCTTATAGTCATTTTAACAGAAATATGATGGTGATACCTGGGTGCCACAGTCAGTTAAATGTAAGACTCTTCATTTCAGCTGAGGTTGTGATCTCAGGATTATGTGTAGGGCTACATGCTCAGCACTGAGTCTGCTTAGGTTTTTCTCTCCCTCCCCCCTCCCTCTGCCCCTCCACCCCACTTGTGCTCTTTCTCTCCCTGTCTCTCTCTTAAATGATTAAATATTAAATTTATTTTCAGCAGTAATATTTTTTACCAGGAAAAAAATATATATATATAATATAGATGAGTTGGCAAGAAACTATCACACCAAAGATTTGAGTAAAAAAATGTTACTGCTGAAAATAAATATTAGTTTTGTCATATTTTGTATTCATCTGCCTCCTCTTAATTGTCAAAGAATGAACAAACAAACCCTAATGTGGCAAACACTATTTTCTCTCCCCGCTGAATTATCTCTGGATAGATATAAAGGATGAAAGATGTTAACATTCTTATCCATTAGTCATGGCTTGATCCAGGAGGACAGATATGTCACCCAACCTAAAACAGAAAGATTGCTGAGGCTGTCAGAGAGAACTTGATTAGCTCTGATCTGAAACTTGCTAAATTTGTAAGTTCATGAGATATGCTGTCAAATTAAAGAAAGATGCCCCATTTGAGTACAGAAGAAAAGATAATATACACACAAATGTCCCATCAATCCAAATAAATTCATATTTTTCAGGGTTTAAAATCTATTTCAAAAGTACATGAACTGCCTTCTTCCCACTGTATGTGTTGTATATTACTAGGAAAGGGATAAAACCTTTCTCCTGGGTACTGTACCAAGGACATAATACCATTCCAAATAACATATAAGAAAGGCAAACTTGTTTCTGGATGTGTCAAAAACTAGCCAGAAGTCCTATCTATTATCAAAGATTTTGGTTTGGGAAAAATAGGAAAACTAAACTATTTTGTGTTGTCTTTCTCTTTCTGACTGATTCTGTCTTTGCTACACCTAAGAGAAAATATATTATTTTTAAAGAGAAAATATATTATTATTGTTAATAAATAAAATTGTGCAAGTACCACCATGGATGAAGACTAGACTCAAGTTTCTGATAAATTCAAAGCCAACTAGATTAACTGTGATATGTAATTGAAAAATATTTATTTTATAATGTTTTGGATTGAGTCAGAAAATGGAATATGTCAACAAATACAATTTCCTTCAAAAAGTATATCATTCATAAGGAAAGAAGTGGAACACCTTTAAAAATAAATTTGGATTTTAAGTGGGTAGAGTGAGACAATTTTCTATTTTTACCATAAACTTAAAAAAAATATGAAATCTCCACTTTCTTTGGATATTCCAAAACTGTAATATTGTAATGCATAGGAAAACAGTATGATAAGAAATACTCGGTTTTCTTTGTGAGGTTTATTACTGTGTATATGTTTAAGACACTGTCACAGTCACAAAGGTTGATTACAGCTGACCTTTTAAAGTAAGTTTGTGTATTTGCTTGCTTATCCACCACTGTCTATTGAAAATTACTCCTATTCATTTCCTTGAACCTTGCAGTATAAAGGGAGCTATGTAATCACCCATGAGATATGACTTTAATCCTGTTAAAAAGGGAGAATGTTTGTAAGTTGCACAACATAAGAAGCACATGAGTTATGGAAAGTCACTGTGGTGGTATGGAGTTGTCTTTTCCAATTAGAATTTTTCTATGAAAGTGTAATTCACAAAGTACATTTATAATGCTCCTTAAAATGGGTATCAACAAGAGACAGATATCATTAGGTTGTTTGATTTTTGAATGATGATATTTTCACAGTGAGTTAAAGACAACAATAACAACTATGCCCCTTCCAGTTTTCCTTTGGCAGCCATGAACAGGTAGAACTGTAATGCACTCTCATGAGATAGTATATAACATCTATACCCACTAACTTTTTAAATAACATCTGTTAATATAATTGTAAATAATATGAACATATATTAAATGAATTTATAAATAAGTCAGTTTTCCACTCCCCTATGAAAGCTTTTTTTTTTTTTAAATCTTGACCAATGCATTTTTTTTTTACAGAGACACTGGTTTTAAAAAAGTGACATTTAGAAATGTTTACAAGCTATATTTGGACAGTTGCTACCCTCTTGTTAGAATATAATTTTACAAAAAAAAAAGAATATAATTTTACTTAGACTTTGGTGAAAGTTGTGCTTATCCTTTTACTTATTTGTGAAATCATATTATGTTTTATCTGAAACCAAGTTGACCAGAATGTTTTAACAGAAGATATTTTAAATAAACCCTACCTAAGACAGTCAGAAAAACTTAATTTTTACACAAATGTTATATGTTAAAATATGTAATAAAGACCTACTATGGACTGAACTGTCGTCCCTGAAATACATATGCTGAAGCCTTAAAGATGGGGACTTTGAGAAGTAATTATTGTTATATGAGAACGTTAAGGTAGAGTCTTCATGGTGGGTTTAGTAGCTTAATAAAAAGAGGAAGAGAGAGAGATTGTTTATTCGTTGCCATGTGAGGGCACAGTGAGAAGACAGCTGTATGGAAACCAGGAACAGGAACCTCTCACAAATCAAGCACCTTGCCATTGGAATATTGGCCTCCAGATCTGTGAGAAATGCATGTCTGTTGAGTCAAGAGAAAGACACATACCATATGATATCATTCATATGTAGGATTTAAAAAAAAAAGATGAACATAGGGGAAGGGAAGGAAAAATATAATAAAATAAAAACAGAGAAGGAGGAAAACCATAAGAAACTCTTAATGATAGGAAACAAACTGAAGGTTGTTGGAATAGAGGTGGGTGAGGGATGGATGGGGTAATTGGGTAATGGGCATTAAATAGGGCGCTTGATCTTTACTACAAAGTTGTGATCACCAAGACAGCATGGTACTGGCGTAAAAACAGACACATAGACCAGTGGAACAGAGTAGAGAGCCCAGTTATGGACCGTCAACTCTACGGTCAAATAATTTTCGACAAAACAGGAAAAAATATACAGTGAAAAAAAGACAGTCTCTTCAATAAATGGTGCTGGGGAAACTGGACATCTATATGTAGAAGAATGAAACTCGACCATTCTCTTACACCATAAATAAAGATAAACTCAAAATGGATAAAAGACCTCAATGTGAGACAGGAATCCATCAGAATCCTAGAGGAGAACATAGGCAGTAATCTCTTCGATATCAACCACAGCAACTTCTTTCAAGATATGTCTCCAAAGACAAAGGAAACAAAAGCGAAGATGAACTTTTGGGACTTCATCAAAATCAAAAGCTTCTGCACAGCCAAGGAAACAGTCAAGAAAACAAAGAGGCAACCCACGGAATGGGAGAAGATATTTGCAAATGACATTACAGACAAAAGGTTGATATCCAAGATCTATAATGAATTCCTCAAACTCAACACACACAAAACAGACAAGCATATCAAAAAATGGACAGACACTTCTCCAATAAAAACATACAAATGGCTATCAGACACATGAAAAAATGTCCATCATCGCTAGCCCTCAAGGAGATTCAAATTAAAACCACATTGAGATATCACCTTACACCAGTTAGAATGGCCAAAATTAGCAAGACAAGAAACCACATGTGTTGGAGAGGATGTGGAGAAAGGGGAATGCTCTTCCACTGTTGGTGGGAATGCAAGTTGGCGCAGCCTCTTTGGAGAACAATGTGGAGATTTCTCAAGAAATTAAAAATAGAACTTCCCTATGACCCTGCAATTGCATTACTGGGTATTTACCCCAAGAATACAGATGTCGTGAAAAGAAGGGCCATCTGTACCCACAATGTTTAGAGCAGCAATGGCCATGGTCGCCAAACTATGGAAAGAACCAAGATTCCCTTCATCGGACGAATGGATAAGGAAGATGTGGTCCATATACACTATGGAGTATTATGCCTCCATCAGAAAGGATGAATATCCAACTTTTGTAGCTACATGGACAAGACTGGAAGAGATTATGCTGAGTGAAATAAGTCAAGCAGAGAGAGTCAATTATCATATGGTTTCACTTATTTGTGGAGCATAACAAATAGCATGGAGGACAAGGGGCGTTAGAGAGAAGGGGGTTGGGGTAAATTGGAAGGGGAGGTGAATCATGAGAGACTATGGACTCTGAAAAACATTCTGAGGGGTTTGAAGTAGCTGGGGGGTGGGAGGTCGGGGTACCAGGTGGTGGGTATTATAGAGGGCATGGATTGCATGGAGCACTGGGTGTGGTGAAAAAATAATGATACTGTTATGCTGAAAATAAATAAATTTAAAAAAAATAGGGCACTTGATGTAATGAGCACTGGGTGTTATATGCAACTGATGAATCACTAATTATTATCCTTGAAATTAATAATATACTATACATTAAATTGAATTTATATTAAAATAAATAAATAATAAATAAATAAATATCTGTAGATTAATCCACTCAGCTTATGATATTATGTTATAGTAGATCTAGTAGTCTAACACAAGGCTTTAAATTAATAGTGATAGAAATGACTTTTCAGGGTTTTAAATATGTCTTTTATAAATATGTATATGTATCAAGAGCGACTGCCTCTAATGATAAATCCCATGATTAAAAACCACTCTGAACTGTAACTGTCACAAAGCTGCCATCATGGAAGAGTTTTCTTCAGTATTCCTTTAGCAGTTATAAAGTCTCCATCTTTCTGCTATTTCATTTGCACTTTTCATATGTTACTAGAAAGTGACAGTACTGACCCTCAATTCTAATAAGATAAATTCCACTTAGAAAACATTTTCTTCTTTTTAATGCTGTTCATTAGCTAACTTTAAGTTTGTAAATATTCACTTCTAATAATTCTTCATTGTTATTGATTTATATTTCTAAAGATTCCAAAAGGAAAGCTAAAGTATAAATCTTTTCACAAAAATAAACTTCAATTTATCTTTCCAGTCATTCTGACCCCAATCACCTCCTCAAGCAGCTACACAGAATTATTGCTTTTCCAAGGATACCATGTACTTTTAGACATCTATGACTTTGAATGAGGTTTCCTCTGTACATGGAGTAACTTTTGGAGTCTCATAAAATCCCTTTTTATCATAAAATCCCTTTTTACTATCCTTTTAAAGTTCAGGTCAAAATTATACTCTAAAGACTTTCTAGACAACCTAAACGTTCAGGTAATAATAATCTATCAATATTGGTTCATTAAGTGTTAAAAATGTGCTATATTAATGTGTGATAGTGTTAATAAGACACTGTGTGTGTGTGTGTATAGATGATAGATTTTTCTCTTCATATATCTATCTATCTATCTGTATGTATAGAAAGTCTCTCTACAATGTTTGCAATGATGCCATATTCTAAATTTTAAGAATGAAATTGGGCCATTTTCTTACACCACAAACAAAAATAGACTCAAAATGGATGAAAGACCTCAATGTGAGACAGGAACTCTATAAAAGTCCTTGAGGAGAACACAGGCAGCAATCTCTTCACCCTCACCCACAGCAACTTCTTCCTAGAAACATCACCAAAGGCAAGGGAAGCAAGGGGGAAAATGAACTATTGGGGCTTTATCAAGAACAAAAGCTTTTGCACAACAAAGGAAACAGTCAACAAAACCAAAAGACAACTGCCAGAATGGGAGATTTTTGCAAATGACATATCAGATAAAGGGCTAGTATCCAAAATCTATAAAGAACTTATCAAAATCAACACCCAAAGAACAAATAATCAAAGAAGAAATCGGCAGAAGACATGAATAGACATTTCTGCAGAGAAGACATCCAAATGGCTAAGAGGCACTTGAAAAAGTGCTCAGCATCACTCAGCATCAGAGAAATGCAAATCAAAACCACAGTGAGATACCACCTCACACCAGTCAGAATGGCTTAAATTAGCAAGTCAGGAAATGGCAGGTGTTGGCAACAATGAGGAGAAAGGGAACCCTCCTACATTGTTGGTGGGAATGCAAGCTGGTGCAGCCACTCTGGAAAACACTGTGGAGGTTCCTCAAAAGGTTGAAAATAGAGCCACCTTACGACCCAGTAATCATACTACTTGGTATTTACCCTAAAGATACAAATGTAGTGATCCGAAGGGGCATGTGCACCTGTTTGTTTATAGCAACAATGTCCACAATAGCCAAATTATGGAAAGAGCCTAGATTTCCATCAGTAGGTGAATGGATAAAGAAGATTTGGTATATAAACACAATGGAATACTATGCAGCCATCAAAAACCATGAACTCTTGCAATAACGTGGATGGAACTAGAGGATATTATGCTAAGAAAAATCAATCAGAGAAAGACAATTATCATTTGATCTCTGATATGAGGAATTTGAGAGGCAGGGTGGAGGGTTGTGGGAGGAAGGGAAGGAAAAATGAAACAAGATGGGACAAGGAAGGGAGACATACCATAAGATACTCTTAATCAGAACACAAACTGAGGGTTGCTGGGCAGGGAGAGGGATAGGGTGGCTGGGTTATGGACACTGGGGTGGGTATGTGCTATGGTGAGTGTTGTGAATTGTTAAAGACTGATAATTCACAGCCCTGTATCTCTGAAATAAATAATACATTATATGTTAATGAAAATAAATAAATAAATAATAAATAATTGTTCCAAATTTTTCCCCAATTTATTTATTTTCAGAAAAACAGTATTCATTATTTTTTCACCACACCCAGTGCTCCATGCAAGCTGTGCCCTCTATGTTTATAGCAGCAATGTCCACAATAGCCAAACTATGGAAAGAACCTAGATGTCCATCAACAGATGAATGGATCAAGAAGATGTGGTATATATACACAATGGAATACTATGCAGCCATCAATTGTTCCAAATTTTAACAATGTATTAAAGAACAATAATAATCACAAAGCAGTTTTCTGCCAACAGAACAGCTTCAGGGTCTATTTAACATTCACTGAAATGCATTTTAGTTACCTGTTTCCTTTAGTTCCTCCCTCTAGACTCTAAATCTTTTATATTCCCAGCCACTGGTATATAGTACATTCAACATTCAACAGCTCTATGGAATGAGTGAGAAATAGATATTTAGATACAACACTAGTGATGGGATCGTTACAACATTCTGAGAGTTGTTTTTTTTTTTTATCAGGAAAGTAATGTAAATGGGCAATACTATTTTTAATAAACTTTATACAAATCTCATTAAAAGTGACTTTATTAAAGTTATTTTTTCTTTTGATTTTTCATACACACATACAGACATGAACTTAAATTTGGTTTCTCTTAAATTAAAATATTTTTAAATGGTGCTTGAATGCATTTAGAAAATAACCTTCAAGTTGTCATCTATGTAACTGGGTCCCAAAACTTCCATAACTGGTGAGCTGCAGAATGATTGAAAGCATTGACCCTGGAGCTGGTTTACTTGAAAGAAAGAAAGAAAGAAAGAAAGGAAAAAAGGTTTCTCTAGAGTTAAATGACTTGGCAACATATTAACCTCTATAAACCTCAGTTTCCTCGTTTTTTTGAAGATTTTGTTTATTTATTTGACAGAGAGAGATCACAAGTAAGCAGAGCAGCAGGCAGAGAGAGAAAGAGAGAGAGAGAAGCAGGCTCCCTGCTGAGCAGAAAGCCCAATGGAGTCAATCCCAGGACCCTGAAATCATGACCTGAGCCAAAGGCAGAGGCTTAACCCACTGAGCCACTGAGGCACCCCGATGTAATGCTATATTTTTAAAAGGTAAATGAAAAAGTCTTCACAATTATTTCCTCATTTGTAAAGTGAAATTAATAATAGTACATGCCTTTCAGGGTTATTGTGATGGTTAAATAAATTAATGCTTGTCAATGGCTTAGAGCACTTTTTGGCAATTAGAAGAATTATTCTAAATATGGCTTTCAGTTGAGCCATATCTCTAGGGATTTCTGTAGTAAATAATATGAGTGAAGTAACTTATTTATTTCTGATTTTATACTGACTATATTTTATTAAGGTCAGTATTTTATGGATAATTATAACCAAATTTGATCAAAATACTAGTTATGATTGTCAAAATATAAACATCATAATGGCAGAGGCTATGTCTGTTTATTTTACCATTACAACCTCAGCACCTAACACTGAACTTCATGTTTATTAGGGCTTAGTAAATACTTGTTAACTTATAACTGTATATCGCTTATACCCAGAGTGACCTATGTTACAAGGTTGAGGTTAAACTAAGTAATCTGTGAAATACTTTTAAAAGTTTATGCTTTATTTTGTAGTCTTGGAGCCAACTGGTCTAACTTTTATTCTCAGCTTAGAATAATTTTTTTTTAAGTTTTCCCTCTATCAAGGCAATTGATGCTGTACAAATGCATAAAGAGCTAGGGATGGATTTTCCTTTTAAGCAGCTTTGAAAGATGTGTTGAATTGTGTAAGAATCTACTAACTTTAGATTTATTTCAAACATGCCCTCATTGCTTCTTTTAGTGTCAGCTATACTAAATTCTCCATATTCTCATTGCATATGTAGAGTTTGCAAGATAAAACATTTAGCTATGGTTTAAAATGAAAATAGAGGTGAAAGGGAGAGAAGAAAACAGCACGTTAGATGGTGGTTGATGTTAAAATGATTCTAAATATTTCGGATTACATTTTTAAGTGAATTAAAAATAAAAGATTCTTTGCTTCGTGTATTTCTAGACATGTATCTTCCAGTTTTAGATTTTTTAATAAAACATTTATTGAATGTACTTATGTTTAAGGCATTGTGCAAAAACTTTGTACAGAATAAAAGAATCCAATATAGTCCTCACCTTCAAGGAAACCAACATAAAAAAGGGGTGGAAAAATAGAAAATGCATGTTAATATCTATAATACAAGCTGTAGAATTCTACTTTGTTTCTAAGTTAATATTTTCAGAATCAACTTATTCTTAAGGCTATCTTCTTTGATGAACCCATAGCTCAAGGCTTAGATTTAATTCAAGGGACACATCTAACAGAATATATCTGTATCTATATCTATATCATCTACTTCTGTACCTATACCTATCTATATATCTGTATTACATGTGTTTTGATTTCCAAATACTGGAATTTCTGTAAGTTATGCCTCAGACCATTTTCACTCATCAGCACTGTTAAGTTGTAAATGTGTAGAAGGCAAAAACCATGAATGGGAGATCTGCTTTGTAATATCAAAGTTGTAGTATAAGAAATTCTATATTATAGTACAAAGGCTTAAATGTTTTTTTCATTATAAAATTTAATACAATACATAAATACAGACCCCAAATTATCTCTGCTTTCCAACTCAGAACCAACTTGATAAAGTCTAAACTTCCTTCAAAAGCCAGCTAAAGATATACCTACTCTTTATTTTTTAAATATTTATTTATTTATTATTTTAGAGAAAGAGAGAGAATATGAGTGGGGGGGGGCAGAGGGAGAGAGAAAGGAGCCTGACGTGGGGCTCCACCCCCAGACCCTGGGATCATGACCTGAGCTGAAACCAAGGGTTGGCCACTTAACTGGTTGAACCACCTAGCTACCCCATACCTATTCTTTAAATATGTATTTTCTTTTTTTTCTAAAATGAATGTGTACTATTTGCTCAAAAAAATTAATAGTTTAAAATAGAAAAAAATGAGTCAAAAACTTAAGATCTGTTTATTTCTATTCACAATGCATACTGTACATCTTATTCATTTGTAAATTTTGTCCATTATAAAATTATTTTTGCTTGTATATGCATTTATGTAAGATTTGAAGTTCTATGAGAATGGTTATATTTTTGTTTTAGCTATATATACACATTGTTATTTAATAGTACTCACCATAGGTGTTGAATTAATGAATAGATAAGAAAGAAACTTTTCATAATTCTACATTAAAATGAATGATTCTGTTTCCACATGCTCTACTACCTATTGTCAACATGTGTGCATGAAGATATAATTCTGTATTTTTCTCTAATTATCTGATATTGACATAAAACCCATTTTCTACTTTTGCATAACCTTCATAATTACCACCTCATTAACTACATAGAATTACATTGATATGATATGTCATAAGTTACTTTACTATTCAAATTTCATGAATACATAATGCTACAGTTAAATGTTTGCACACATATTCTTTTTTCTGAAACATTTCTTGGAGAGAATTTCTATAATAGAAGAGGAGTGAAGTGGTTGTGTACAAATAATGATAAAACCTGGACTAATAATAAAAATCAACTATTTTAAAGTACTAGAAAACATCCAAAAGCAGAGCAAAGTTAGAGGACAGTTTCTTCTTGAAAAACTGTATATGCAAGAGAAAAGAAATGTGAATTTTACTTTTCTTGGCTCAGGCAGTTACCCAAACAGAAAATGGTTGGGCATTAATAGCTCTACTAGTTTGATAAACAACAGAACAGATGTTAGGACTGGAAAATAAGGCATAAATTAAATACAGAAATTCCGGAAGAAGGGGCGCCTGGATGGCTCAGTGGGTTAAGCCTCTGTCTTTGGCTCAGGTCATGATCTCAGGGTCCTGGGATCAAGCCCTGCCTCGGGCTCTCTGGAAAAAAAGAAAGAAAGAAAGAAAGAAAGAAAGAAAGAAAGAAAGAAAGAAAGAAATTCTGGAAGCAAAAGACATGAGAAGGAATGAGACCCAAAATCTTACTGTAACACTTAGCTGTCTACTAAACTACACATGTGCATGGCAAAGCACAAGTGACACAGCACAAACAAATAAACAAAACAAAACAGTACATAACAACTAACAGGGACCAGAAAGGTGTTTTGCATTGAAAGACACAGCTGCACTGGATGAGTTTTTTGAAGCTGCTCCTTTCTCAACTGTATGGATTCCCCCCAATGAAGGCTACCTTGGAAAGCATAAAAGGAAGTCTTATTTGACTTAGGGTATTAGATGATAGAGCCCAAGTATGGTCGATTGATTGGAAATTTAAAGAAGAATCCCCAGAAGCAAGGACACTACAGAGATTACCTGTGAAATCTGCCTATGAACCCTGTCCAGAGTTTTGGTCTAGCAACAAACTGCAATTTCAGAGGAGAACCCAGAGAACCATGTTACAAAATACATCAGGTAGGGGTGCCTGAGTGACTCATTGGGTTAAGCCTCTGCCTTCAGCTCAGGTCATGATTTCAGGGTCCTGAGATTGAGCCCCACATCAGGCTCTCTGCTCAGCAGGGAGCCTGCTTACCCCTTTCTCTCTCTGCCTGCCTCTCTGCCTACTTGTAATCTCTCTCTGTCAAATAAATAAATAAAATATTAAAAAAAGAAAAGCTCATCAGGTAAAAGTTATAAGAGATAGCAGCTGTTGCCCACTATAAGGTAGAAATAATTTAGTAACTGGTTCAAACAGCTACCTACAAGAACAATGACAACAAAAATTCCCAGAAGAGGGGCGCATGGGTGGCTCAGTGGGTTGATCCTCTGCCTTCGGCTCAGTTCATGATCTCAGGGTCCTGGGATCGAGCCCCACATCAGGCTCTCTGCTCGGCAGGGGGCCTGATTCCTCCTCTCTGCCTCCTCTCTGCCTGTGTCTCTGCCTACTTGTGATCTCTGTCTGTCAAATAAATGAATAAAATCTTAAAAAAAAAAAATTCCCAGAAGATCATAGATGGCAACTGAGATCTACATGAATAAAGGTCACTGGAAATGACAAATATGTGGATTAATATAGTATATAACAAAAATATTTTGTTATCTTTATATTAATATAATAAGAATTATATGACAATTTCAAGCAAAACATTGTATTGAAGGTTTTATAATTCATACCATTTAATATACCTAAATCATATTTAGTGACAATAGTACTAAGAATTAGGTTTAAACAGAAATATACTTGTGCAATATTCTTGTATTTTTTGGAGGTAAGTCAGTATTAAAACTATATACATTATGTGAATAAATGATGCATATTTAAATCTTTGAGAAGTCATCAAATAAGGGCTAAAATAGTTTAAAAATTCAATAATTCTGACTGATTAATAACCTAAAAGGAAACGTTAATAAAAGTAGAAATTATTATAGCAAATCAAATAAAAACTCTGTAGTTGAAGTGTGTAATACGTGAGCTGGAAATTTCACTTGTTGAGTTTAACAGATTTGATATGCCAGAAGAAAGAACCAGTGAGTAAGAACATTGATCAATAAATATATTCTAGTCTGAAGTAAAGAAGGCCCAAAGAATAAAAAGTGAGTAGAGCTGCAGAGACTTGTGGGACATAATCAAGAATATCAACACAGGGGGAGGAGGTAATATTGTGGAGTAGTAAGAGGGCCCTAGACTTGCCTTGTCCCAGCTAGATAAATATCAAATTATTCTGAATACCCAAGAAATCAATCTGAGGACAGAGAAAAAAAAAAAAACTACATGAATAGAAAGGAGAAGCCTCATAATGGAAGGTAGGAAGTGCAGAGACATGATTTGGAGGAGAAAGTGATCATGGATGTTGTGGAAGAGAGAGGGCCCTGGTCACAAAAGGAGGTGAGAGAAAGGCCGGAGTGGGGAGAGAGAGAACACACAGGGGATCACACAATGAAAAAAGGAAACACTTTCCTCAAAGCCACTGACTGGGAAAATGAGAGGTGCTGATTTTTGTGAGTTTTCACAATCAGCATGGCTAAAAGACTGGAGTTTTAAAGGTCTGCTGCATGGTTGGTGTGGAGTCCTGAGGGTACTGAAGTGCTCTTGTGGACAGGGATGGCAAAAAGCCCAGGAGCAGAAAGTACAATCTGAGGATACCCTGGGAGGCACTGGGATAGATGGTTCCCCCTTCATAGAGCACAACTAGAAGAGATGGCATCGACTCTCTGAAGGAAAGAAGAGCCTGAAGATACCATTACGTAACCTCCCTTGTCTGTCAGCATAGGTGCAGAGACACCTGCTGAGACCAGCTAATCTAAACACTGGCTCTTTGCAGTGCTTTACTAAAAATTTCATGCTCGAGTACATTGGTGCAACTCCCTTTCTGGGACAAAACTGCATCAGTCCCAGGGCAGTGAGACCTCCCTTAGAGGATCAGTGTGGGTCCCCACCACACCAGGTTCCTAAACTTTGGAGTTTTTAAACTTAGCCAGCCTGCCTGAAATAAAATATAAGTGCACGGCACTACCAGGCAGTCAAACAGCCCAGATGCAAACAGGGTGAAGTCATGGATCTGAGAGACACCTGGGACACATTGGGGAAATGTTTTCACTCTTCTGGGAGGATTTCCTGGACAGCAGCAAGTGGATACTCTCCTCTCCAAGGATGAAGGGAGGGGGTTGGTGCCATTTCTCTCACTTGCTCCACAGCATAAACTAACTTCAGTAAGCAGCATGACATTAACACCAGTGGACAAACCTCTTACACCAAGCTCTCCCCCCTCCCACTCGTTCAACATGTGCTGTTTTTTCTAAGGCAGGTGTACCTGAGAACAGTAGGCTTTTCTCACAAAACACCCAGTACAAACCCCCTGCATGAACAACATCTAATGACCAGAGAGTTCTTCAGAGAAATAGCACCAGGTCTCTTTTGACAAGCCAAGCAGAGCACACCTAGTTAAAACTTGCCACACTATGGCCAATGTCCTAACAGTCACCCCTGCAGGCAAAGAGAAATTCTGCCAGACTGGCCAGAGGGAAAGAGTAGCCAAAAAACAGCAGCAGAGTGCACATAGCATACACAAGAGACACATTCTGAAGCACTAGGCCCTGGACAGTGTATGACCTCTTCTTCATAAAGCCATTGGTCTCAAGAGCAGGAAACATAATAGGCTTTCCTAACTCACAAAAGACAGAGACCTAGACAAAATGCAAAATGGAAGAATTCATGTCAAAAGAAAAAGAAGAAAAAATCACGGCCAGTGTTGTAATCAAAAGAGATATAAGCAATATGTCTGATTCAGAATTTAAGGCAACAAAGATAAGGATACTAGCTGGGTTTAAGAAAACCATCTATGACACCAGGGAGTCCCTTACCACAGAGATAAAATATATAAAAACTAGTCAAGTTAAAATGAAAAATGCAATAACTGAACTCAAAACCAACTGGGTATAAAAACCAAAATGATGGAAAAGCAGAGGAATGAACAAGAGATACAGAAAATAAAAGTATGGAAAATAATGAAGCTGAAAAGAAGAGGTAAAGAAAAATATTAAATTACAAATATAGATTTCAGTAATTTAGTGAATCAATAAAGCATAATAACATTAATGTCATAGGAGTCCCAGAAGAAGAGTGGGAAAGGAAGCAAAAGGTTTATTTGAGGAAATTATAGTTGAAAACTTTCCTACTCTGAGGAAGGAAAAAGATATTCAAATCAATAAGGGCACAGAGACCGCCCATCAAAATAACAAAAGCCAGCCAACTCCAGGACATACTGCAGTAAAATATGCAAAATACTGTTAGAAAAAAATCCAGAAAACAGAAAGGGGAAAGAAATTCTTAATCAGGGAAGACAAAACAGGTTAGCAGTAGATATCTCCAAAGATACCTAGAATACCAGATTAGAGTGGCATGATGTATTCAATGTGCTGAATGGGAAAAATATGAAGCCAATAATACTATATTCAGCAAGGTTATCATTCAGAAGAGAAGGGGCGATAAACAGTTTCCCAGGCAAAGAAAAACTAAAGGAGTTCCTGACCACTAAAGAATCCATGCAAAAAATATTAAAGGGGACCTTTTAATGGGAAAGAAAGACCAAAAGCAACAAAGTCTAGAAAGGAACAGAGAAAATCTCCAGAAGAAATGAAAAAAAAAAAAGGTAACATGATGACACTATATTCGTATCTATCAATATTTACTATGAATGTAAAAGTACTAAATGCTCCTATCAAAGGACATAAGGAATCAGAATGGATTTAAAAGCAAAACAAAACAAAAAACACATCTATATACTGCCCTCTAGAGACACATCCTAGACATAAGGACACCAGCAAATGGAAAGTGAGGGGATAGAGAAACTTCTACCACGCAAATGAGTCTCAAAAGAAAACTGGAGTAGCAATACTTCTATCAGACAAATTGGATTTCAAACCAAAGTCTACTGAAAGATGAAAAATGGCAGTATATCATAATAAAGGTATCTATTCAACAAGATCTCAAAATTATAAATATTTATGCCCCCCAAATGGGATCAGATAAATATACAAATCAATTACTAGAAAACATAAAGAAACTCATTGATAATAATACAATAAGAGTAGGGGACTTTAACACCCTACTTACAGTAATGAACAGATCATCTAAATAGAAAATCAACAAGGAAATAGTGACTTTGAATGACACAATGAACCAGATGGACTTAGCAGATATATTCAAAATATTTTATCCTAAAGAAGCAGAATACACATTCTTTTCAAGTGCACATGGAATATTCTTCAGAATAGATAAACGCTAAGTCACAAATCAGGCCTCAGAAAATACAAAAAATTTGAGATCATACCATGCATATTTGCAGACCATAATGTTATGATACTTGAGTTCAAACACAAGAAAAACGTTGAAAGTCCACAAATACATGGGCCTTAAAGAATATCTTACTAAAGAATGAATGGATCAACCAGGAAATCAAAGATGAAATTTTAAAAAATGCATGGAAATAAATGATAGTGAAAACACTACTATTCAAAACCTTGGGGATGTAGCAAAAGTGGTCATAAAAAGGAAGTATATAGCAATACGGCCTACCTAAAGAAGCAAGAAAAGTCTCAAATACACAACCTAAAATTACACCTGAAGGAGAAAAAAAGAAAATATGAACCCAAAGCCAACAGAAGAAGGTAAATAATAAAGATTAGAGCAGAAATAGTGATATAGGAACAAACAAACAAAGTAGAACAGGTCAATGAAACCAGGAACTGGTTCTTTGAAAGAATTAATAATACTCATCAACCCCTAGCCTGACTTATCAAAAAGGAAAGATAAGGGATCAAATAAATAAAATCATAAATGAGAGAGAAGAAATCACAATCAACACCACAGAAATGCAAACACTTATAAGATAATCTATGAAAAATTATATGCCAACCAATTGGGCAACCTGGAAGAAATGGACAACTTCCTAGAAATTTATGAACTATCAAAACTAAAACAAGAAGAAATAGAAACTTGAACAGACAGTAACCAGCAAAGAAATTGGTTCAGTAATCAAAAATCTCCCCAAAACCAGAAGTCCAGAATCAGGTGACTTCACAGGGGAATTCTACCAAACATTTAAAAAAAGAGTTAATGAGAGAGAGAAAGAAATAAAGAAATAAAGAAAGAAAGAATAAAGGAAGAAAGAGAAAGAAAGAAAGAAAGAAAGAAAGAAAGAAAACCTATTATTCTTACGTTCTTTCCAAAAAAGGGGGGGAATGGAAAAGAAATGAAAAAAAAGTCCAAATTAATTATATGAAACCAGTATTATCCTGATTCAAAAGCAAAATTATCCTGATTCAAAAGAAAGACCCCACTAAAAAAGTAAATTACAGGCCAATATCTCTGATGAATGGGGATGCAAAAATTCTTAACAAACACTAGCAACTCAAATTCAACAGTACCTTAAAAGAATGATTCAGTGGGAGGGAGGCAAGATGGTGGAGGAGTAGACAGCCCCATTTCAACTAGTCCCTGGATTTTAGTTGGATATCTATCAAACCATTTTGAACAAAGACGACATCAGCTTGAGATATAAGAATACATATCCGAATCTCTACAAGTGGAAAATGACTGTTTTTTGCAAAGTAGGATGTGAAGAGTTGTGAATCTGAGGGGATATACCAGAAGGTAAACAGAAGTGGGAGGAATCCTCCATAAGCTGGCTCTTGGAAAGTGATATAACACTGGAGAGCAAAATCAGAACTCTTAGATATCTGCTTTAGTGAGAGACATGACTCCCTGAAAGTAGCTCTGGAAATGAAAAGGCAAAATTCTAGGTAGGGTATTGGTCTCAGTATACGGGGAACCAGAAAGCATAAGGGAATGGCTGAACTGATAAAATGCCCAAGAAGTGGAGCTAGGAATGACCAGGTTATGGTCAGCAAGTCCAAGAAGGGACTCAGCTCGGATTGCCACAAATTTCAAGCCTGGCCTTTCAGTAACCACTCTCTTCCTGAGCAGCCTGAAAATGTCTAGAACCTGCCTGACCAGGAAAAGTGTTCCTGTCATAGAGGCAAAAAGTATACCACCCAAAATCAACAAGTTCAAAAAGACCTCCAAACACTTAATTGTGAAATTCATGAATCATAATTTTAGACAAGATGTCTTAAGGACAGCTAGGGAGAAGAACTTCCCTACATACAGAGGAAAGACCATCAGAATAATGTCAGTCCTGTCCACAGAAACCTGGCAAGCCAGAAAGAGCTGGCAAGATGTATTCAGGGCACTAAATGAGATGAACATACAACCAAGAATACTTTATCCAGCTAGGTTCACATTCAAAATGGATAGAGAGATAAAGAGCTTCCAATACTGGCAAGGTTTAAAAAGAGTATGTGTGCACCAAGTCGGCACTACAAGAAATATTAAGGGGGCTCTACAAAAGAAGAAAGAACCCAAGAGTGACATAGAACAGAAGTTTACAGAGACAATCTATAGAAACAAGGACTTCTCAGGCAACATGATGTCAATAAAAACTTATATTTCAATAATAATTAACAATGTGAATGTACTAAATGCCCCCATAAATTGGCAGAGTTGCAGATTGGCTAAAACAACAGGGCCCATCTATATTGCCTACAAGAGACCCATCTGAAACCTAAATATACATCCAGACTGAAAGCAAAGGGATTTAGAACCATCTTTCATGCCAAAGAACCTCAAAAGAATGCTGGGATAGCAATTCTCATATCAGATAAAATACATTTTAAACTAAATACTGTAGTCAGAGATACAGAAGAACACTACATAATTCATAAAGGAAATATCCACCAAGAAGATCTAACAATTGTAAATATTTATGCCCCCAATATGGGAGCAGCCAATTACATAAGAAAACTGTTAATCAAGATAAAGAGTCATATGGACATGAATCCATTAATAGTAGGAGATCTTAACATGCCACTCTCAGTAATAGACAGATCATCCAAGCAGAAAATCAATAAAGAAACAAGAGCATTGAATGACACATTGGAACAGATGGACCTCATAGATATATACAGAACATTCCACCCTAAAACAACAGAATACACATTCTTTTTGAGTACACATGGAACTTTCCCCAGAATAGACTACATACTGGGTCACAAATCAGGGCTCAACTGATACCAAAAGACTGAGATTATTCCCTGCATATTCTCAGACCACAATGCTTTGAAACTGGAGCTCAACCACAAGAAAAAGCTTTGAAGTAATTCAAACACTTGGAATCTGAAGACCATCCTGCTCATGAATGTTTGGCTCAATTAGAAAATCAAAGAACTTAAACAATTCAGGGAAAGCAATGAGAATGAAGACACATCAATACAAAACCTATGGGATATGACAAGGTGGTCCAAAGGGGGAAATAAATAACCATCCAAGCCTCACTCAAAAAAAATTTTTTTTTAAATACAGAATACACGAACTATCTGTAAAGATAGTTGGAAAAGGAACTGGAAAATCAACAACAAATTAAGCCAACCCCATCCACATGAAGGGAAATAATTTAAGACTAGACCAGAGATCAATGAATTAGAAACTAGAGATGCAGTACAACAAATCAACGAAACTAGAAGCTGGTTCTTTGAAAGAATTAATAAGATCCAAAAACACTAACAAAACTAATCCAAAAGAAAAGAGAGAGGACCCTGATAAATAAAATTATGAATGAAAGGTGAGATCACAACTAACACCAAGGAAATAGAAACAATCATCAGAAATTAACAGCTATTTCTCAATAAGTTAAGCAACTAGAAGAAACGGATGCACTCCTAGACATCAATAAACTTCCAAGACTAAAACACAAAGAAATTGAAAACCAGAAAAGACCAGTATCTAGTAATAAGATTGAAGTAGTGATCACCCCCCCCACCAAAAAAAAAAAAAAAAAACCAACAAGACCCCGGTACCTGACAGACTGCCTGGGGAATTCTAACAAACACTCAAAGAAGAAATTATACCTAGTCTCCTGAAGCTCTTTCAAAAAATAAAAGCGGAAGGAAAACTTTCAGACCCTTGCTATGAAGCCAGCATTACCTTGATCCCATACCAGACAATGACCCCATCAAAAAGGAGAATTTCAGACCAATATCCCTGATGAGTATGGATGCCAAGATTCTCAACAAGATTGTAGCTAAAAGGATCCAACAGTACACTTAAAAGATTATCAACCACGACCAGGTGGGATTTATCCCTGGGATGCAAGAGTGGTTCAACATTTGCAAATCAATCAATGTGATAGAATAAATCCATAAGAGAAGAAAGAAAAACCACATGGTCTTCACATTTGATGCAGAAAAGACATTTGACAAGATACAACATCTGTTCCTGAATAACTCTTCATAGTATAGGGATAGAGGGAAGATTCCTCAAGTTCATGAAATCCATCTATGAAAAACCCACAGCAAATATCATTCTCAATGTGAAAAAGCTGAGAGCCTTCCCATTGAGATCAGAAACATGACAAGGATGTCCACTCTCACCAAAATTATCCAATGTAGCAACAACAATGAGACAATAGCAATGAGACAATAAAAAGAAATAAAATGTATCCAAATTGGTAAAGAAGATTTGCCAAATTGGCAAATCTCTTTGCAGATGACAAGATACTTTATGTGGAAAACCCAAAAGACCCCACTCCCAAATGACTAGAACTCATACAGCAATTCAATAATGCAGCAGGAAACAAAATCAATCCACAGAAACCAGTTGCTTTCTTATACACTAACAAGGAAAATATAGAAAGGGAAATTAGAAAATTGGTTCCATTTACTATAGCACCAGGAGCCATAAGATATCTGGGAATAAACTTAACCAAAGAGGAAAATGATCTGTACTGAAGGAATTACAGAACACTCATGAAAAATATTGAAGATACTAAACAATTAAAAAGCATTTCATGCTCATGAATCAGAAGAATAAGCATTGTTAAAATGTCTATATTGCCTAGAGCAATCTACACTTTCAATCCCATCTGATCAAAATTACACCAGCATTTTTCCAAGTGCTGGAACAAACAATACAAAAATTTGTATGGAACCAGAAAAGACCTCAAATTGCTGAGGGAATGTTGGGGGAAAAAAAAAAAACTGGGGGCATCACACTGCCTGATTTCAAGCTTTACTACAAAGCTATGATCACCAAGACAGCATAGTACTGGCACAGAAACAGACACATAGACCAGTGAAACAGAGTAGAGAGCCTGGATATGAACCATCAACACTATGGTCAACTAATCTTCAACAAAGCAGGAAAAAATATCCTTTGGAAAAAAGACAGTCTCATCAAAAATGGTGCTGGGAAAATTGGACAGCTATGTATAGAACAGTGAAACTCAACCATTCTCCAACACCATACATAAAGATAAACTGAAAATGGATAAAAGACTTCAAGGTGAGGCAGGAATCTATGGAAATCCTAGAAGAGAACATGGGCAGTAATCTCTTGAACATTAGCCACAGCAACTTCCTTAAAGACACATCTCCAAAGGCAAAGGAAATAAAAGTGTAAATGAAGTTTTGGGCCTTCATCAAGATCAAAAGTTTTTGCACAGCAAAAGAAACAGTCAACAAAACAAAGAGGAAATCCACAGAATGCGAAAAGATATTCACAAAAAACACTACAGACAAAGCACTGATATCCAAGATATATAAAGAACTCTTCAAACTCAACACCCCAAAAAACAGATAATCACATCAAAAATGGGCAAAAGACATGAACAGACACTTCTCCAAAGAATACATAAAGATGGCTAACAGACACATGAAAAAATGTTTATCATCATTAGCTATCAGGGAGATTCAAATCAAAACCACATTGAGATACCATCCTACAGTAGTTAGGATGGCCAAAATCAACAAGACAGTAAACAACCTGTGTTGGAGAGGATGTGGAGAAAGGGGAACCCTCTTACACTGTTGGTGGTAATGCAAGTTGGTGCAGCCATTTTGAAAAAAGTGTAGAGATTCCTTAAGACATTAAAAATAGAGCTACTTATGACCCTGAAATTGCACTACTGGGTATTTAACTCAAGGATACAGAAGCAGTGAAAAAAATGGCCACATGTACCTCAATGTTCATAGCAGCAATGGCCAGTCGCCAAACTGTGGCAAGAGCCAAGAAGCCTATCAACAGATGAATGGATAAAGAAGATATGGTCCTACATACAATGGAATATTATGCCTCCATCAAAAAGATTGAATACCCAACTTTTCTATCACCATTGACAGGACTGGAGGAGATTATATTGAGTGAAATAAGCCAAGCAGGGAAAGTCAGTTATCATATGGTTTCACTTACTTATGGAGCATAAAGAATAACATGGAGAACATTAGGAGAATGAAAGGAAAAGTGAATTGGGGGGAATCAGAGGGGGAGATGAACCATGAGAGACTGTGGACTCTGAGAAATGAACTGAGGGTTTTGAAAGGGAGGAGGTGAGATGGGTGAACATGCTGGTGGATATTAAGGAGGGCACATACAGCATGGAGTACTGGCATAAATATTTATAGCATAAATAGTGAATCCTGGATCAATGAAAAAATAAAATTAAACAACAACAACAACAAAAAACAGATACATAGACCAATGGAACAGAATGGATACCCCAGAAATGGACCCTCAGCTCTATGGTCAACTTCCAATGAATCAGGAAAGAATATCCAATTGAAAAAAAAAAGGCAGTCTCTTTAATAAATGTTGCTAGGAAAATTGGACAGCTATATACAGAAGAATGAAAGTCAAACATTCTCTTAGACCATACACAAAGAGAAACTGAAAATAGATGAAAGACCTCAATATGAGACAGGAAGCCATCAAAATCCTAGAGGAGAACATAGGCAGTAACCTCTTCAACAACAGTCACAGCAACTTCTTTTAAGAAGTCTCTCTAAAGACAAGTGAAACAAAGCAAAAATGAACTTTTAGTTAAAAAGCTTCTTCACAGCAAAGGAAACAGCCAACAAAACTAAAAGGTAACCCATGGACTGGGAGGAGATATTTGCAAATGACATTACAGATAAATGACTGGTATCCAAGATCTATAAGGAACTTCTCAAACTCAAAACCCAAAAAACAAATAATCCAGCCAATAAATGGCAGAATACATGAACAGACACTTCTTCAAAGAAGACTTACAAATGGCCAACAGACATATTAAAAAATATTCAACATCACTAGCCATCAGGGAAATTCAAGTCAAAACCACAAGAAGATACCACCTCATACCAGTTAGAATGGCAAATATTAACAAGACAGGGAACAACAAATGTTGACAATGATGTGGAGAAAGGGGAACCCTTTTTCACTGTTTGGGATCCAAGTGTATGTTTGGGACACATACACTGTCTGGAAAACAGTATAGAGATTCCTCAAGAAGTTAAAAATAGAGTTACCTTATGACCCAGCAATTGCACTACTAGGTATTTACTTCAAAGATACAGATGCAGTGAAAAAAAGGGGCACATGAATCTCACTGTTCATAGCAGCATTGTCCAGAGTAGCTAAACTATGGAAGGAGCCTAGATGTCCTTCAACTGATGAACGGATAAAGAAGATGTGGTTAATATATACAATGGAATATTACTCAGCCACCAGAAAGGATGAGTACCTACCATTTGCATTGACATAAATGGAACTGGAGGTGATTTTGCTAAGTGAAGTAAGTCAAGCAGTGAAAGACGATAATCAAATGGTTTCACTTATATGTAGAACATAGGGAATAGTGCAGAAGACCATAAGGGAATGATGGGAAAACTGAATGGGAAGATATCAGAGAGGGAGATAAAGCATGAAAAACTCTGGACAAACTGGGGGTTATAGAAGTGAGGTGGTGGGGGGATATAGTAACTAGGTGATGAATATTAAGGAAGGCATGTGTTGTGATGAGCACTGGGTGTTATATGCAACTAACAAATTTTAAACACTACATCACAAACTAATGATGTGATATATGTTGGCTAACTGAACATAAGAAACAAACAAACAAAAAGAATGATTCACCACCATTAGGTCTGATTTATTCCTTGGCTGCAGGTGTGGTTCAGTATTAGCAAATCTGTCAATGTGATACACAATAACAATAAAAGTAAGGGTAAGAACCATATAATACTCTCAATAGATGCAGAAAAGTTATTTGGCAAAGCACAACAACCATGCTTGTAAAAAAACCCTCAACAAAATAGGGTTAGTGGGAACATCCTCAACATCATAAAGGCTGTATATGAGGACCTACAGCTAATATAATCCTCAATGGGGAAAATCTGAGAGTTTTCCCCTATGGTCAGGAACAAGACAGGGATGTCCACTCTCACCACTGTTGTTTGACATAGTAGTGGAAATTCTAGCCTCAGCAATCAGAGAAAAAGAAGAAATAAATGGCATCCAAATAAGCAAGGAAGAAGTTAGTCTTTCACTATTTACAGATAATATGATACTCTATGTAGAAATCCTGAAAGATTCCACAAAAAAAATACTAGAATTTATACAGGAATTCAGAGAAGTCACAGAAAACAAAATCAACATAAAGAAATCTGTGGCACTTATATACACTAGTAATGAAGCAGCAGAAAAAGAAATCAAGGAACAGGCTTATTTACAATTACATTAAACACCATAAGGTATGCAGGAATGAACCTAAATAAAGAATAAAAGATGTGTAATCTGAAAACAGGAAAACACTCATGAAAGTCTTTGAAGAGGACACAAAGAAATGGAAAAATATTTCATGCTCATGGATTGGAAGAACGAATACTGTTAAAATGTCTCCAGTGCCCCCAAAGTATACACATTTAATGCAATTTCTATACATTTGATGGAATTTCTATCAAAATACCACCATTATTTGGGGGGGGGCGAGCTAAAACAATCCTAAAATTTGTATGAAACCACAAAATTTCCTGAGCTGCCAAAGCAATCTTGAAAAAGAAAAGTGACTCTGAAAGCATCACAGTTCTGGACTTCAAGTCATACTACAAAGCTGCAGTGATCAAAACAGTTAAGATATTGGCACAAAAACAGACACATACATCAATGAAGCAGACTAAAAAGCCCAGAACTGAATCCACAACAATATGACTAATTAACCTCTGACAAAGCAGGAAAGAATATCCAATGGGAAAAAAAGGCAGTCTCTTCAACAAATGATGTTGAGAAAACTGGACATCTACACTCAAAAAAATGAAATCAGGCCACTTTCTTATACCATACATAAAAATTAATTCCAAATGGATGAAAAACCTAAACATCATACAGGAAACCATCAAAATACTAGAGAAGAAAACAGGCAGCAACCTGTCTGACATTGGCCATAGCAACTTCTTTCTAGGTATTTCTCCAGAGGCAAGGGAAACAAAAGCAAAAATGAACTGTTGGACTTCATTAAGATAAAAAGTGTCTGCACAGTGAAGGAAATAATCAACAAAACTAAAAGGCAGCCTACAGATTGGGAAAAGATACTTGCAAGTGACACATGTGATAAAGGGTTAGTATCCAAAATATATTAAGAACTTACAAAACTCAAAACCCAACAAACAAATAATGCAGTTAAAAAATGGGCAGTAGGGGCACCTGGGTGGCTCAGTCGTTAGGCTCCTGCCTTCGGCTCAGGTCATGATCCCAGGGTTCTGGGATCGAGCCCCACATCGGGCTCCCTACTTAGCGGGAAGCCTGCTTCTCCTGCTCACACTCCTCCTCCTTGTGTTCCTTCTTTCACTGTGTCTTTCTCTGTCAGGTAAATAAATAATATCTTTAAAAAATTTTTTCTTCCTTTAAAAAAAAAATGGGCAGTAGTCATGAAAAAACAGTTTTCCAAAAATGACTTACAGATGGCCAACAGACACATGAAAAGATGCTCAACATCATTCATCATTATGGAAATACAAATCAAAAGTACAATAAGATACCACCTCATGCCTTTCAGGATGGCTAAAATTAACAACACAGGAAACAATAGATGTTAGTGAAGATGTGGAGAAAGGGAAACCCTCTTCTGCTGTTGGTGTGAATGCAAACTGGTATAGCCACTCTGGAAAGTACCATAGGGGTTCCTCAAAAGGTTAAAAATAGAAATACAGTATGACCTGGCAACTGCATTGCTAGATATTTACCCAAAGGATACAAATATACTGATTCAAAGAGACACATGCACCCTCATGTTTACAGCAGCATTATAAACAACAAAAAATTGCATGAAGAACCCAAATGTCCATTGACTGATGACTGGATAAGAAAGATGTGGAATATATACAATGGGATATTACTAAACCATTAAAAAAGAATGAAATTTTGCCACTTGCAACAATGTGGATGGAGCTAGAGTGTATTAGTGAAAAGATGTATGTGTCTAGAGTGTATTAAGTGAAATAAGTCAGCCAGAGAAAGACAAAGACAAATACCATATGATTTCCTCATATGTGGAATTTAAGAAACAAAACAATTGGACATAGGGGAAAAAATGAGCAAGGCAAACCATAATAGAGCCTCTTAACTATAGAGAACAAAAGGAGCCTTGCTAGAGCAGAGGTAGGCTAAATGGGTAATGGGCAGTAAGGAGGGCACTGGGTGTTTAGTGTTAAGTAATAGATCATTAAATTCTGCCCCAGAAACTAATATTACACTTTATGTTAACTAACTGGAACTTAGATCAAAATTTGAAACTTAAAAAATAAAAGGAGTATACTTGTCATGATGAGCACAGGGTGATGCATGGAAGTGCTGGATTACTATATTTTACACATGGAATTAATATAACATTGCATGCTAACTAACTGAAATTAAAATAGAAGCTTAAAAAAAGAACATCAACATATGCATAGTGGGACTTCCTCAAAAGTCAAGAAAAATGTATAAAAAAGTATTTTGGAAATAATAACCTAAAGGATACCTGGGTGTCTCATTTGGTTAAGTGTCTGCCTTTGGCTCAGGTCATGATCCCAGGGTCCAGGATTGAAGCCTGCATCAGGCTTCCTGCTGAACAGGGTGTCTGCTTCTCCCTCTCCCTCTTTCTGCCACTCCCCTTTCTTGCATGTTCTGTTTGTATGTCTGTGTGTGTGTGTGTGTGTGTGTGAAATAAATAAATAAAAATCTTTTTTTCCTAAAGAAAAAAAAAGAAATAATGCCATAAAATTACATGAATTACATTTTAAAAATAAACATACACATGTGAGATGATCACCAAACTTTTAATATGGTAAAAATCAAAGAGATTCTACACTTCATAGTACCAAAAGAAAAACAAAGACAATATTGAAAGTAGCAAGAAAAAAAGTAACTCATTACATATAAGATATATGAATATTAATAACCAATTTAACATTAGAAACCACGGATACTACAAGGTATTGGGATGACTTATTCAAAGTTTTCAGTAGTAATATTAACACAGAATTCTCCAAGAATTCTACATTCAGGTAACATCAGCAAGATGGTTGAATTGGAAGCCCTGACTTCTTTTCCCTATAGGAACACAGCTTTAGCATTACATGGATTAGTTACTTTTTTAAGAAATCTGAAAACTGGATGAGATTCTCCCATACCACAAGGAAGTACAAAACCAACCAGATCAGAATCAGTAGAAAAATTTTGAACACCTACTTGCCACAGTCCCTACCTCTAGCACAGTGCCATATGATTAAGAGGAAACCCCAAATTCCCAGCTTCAACTTTAAGAAGGAAAAAGCTATGCCATGCATGAAAGTTCCAACTTTTCCAGGTGCTGCTCAAAAGTTAAGATTCTGCTTGCCTGTCTTGGAATATTGATGGGGTTTGGCTTAGTCTAGATGTCTGGGAAGCACTATAAGCAAATTTGGTCGTTTTAAGTAGCATGAGAGCACTTGCCACAGCCTCTTCCCTGGCCCCAGAGCAGAGTAAGAAGGTAAATAACTATCTTTCAGCTTTTTGCTGAGGAGGAAAAGAGTTGGACCTTACATTCAGTGTTTCGACTTTGCCAGGGGACACCCCAGAGACTAGCTTATGTCTTTCCTATCTGGGAATACTGACAGAGTGTGGTATACTCTAGATGTCTAGAAAGTGTCTAAAAATAAAGACAGCAGTTTGGAACACTGCAAAAGTTTGAGAAGTCCATGAAATCTTTTGCCAGCCTGACTGGCAAAGGTCTTCCCCTATACAAGATCGATCTGTGAAGACTGGAAGAGTTGGTGTTTTTTTCTAACATGTAGGTACCAACACAAAGACTCAAGCAAATGAATAAATAGTGAAATATTATCCAACATAGGAAAAAAAGTAAAACTCTAGAAACTGACTCTAATGAAACAGATGTATAGGAATTCCATGACATAGAATTCAACATAATAATAATAAAAATGTCCAATGTACCAGGAAAGCAATGCATAAACAAAGAGATAGGTGTATGGTATATGAATACAATACAATATTACAAATGTTTTAAAAGAAGGAAATTCTTCAACAACATAAATGAACTTTGAGGACATTATCCTAAGTGAAAGCAGCCAGTCGCAGAAAGACAAATACTCTGTGATTCTACTTAAATGAGATATCTAAAATAGTCAAACTCATAGATGCAGATAATAAAACCACTAGTGGTTGCCAGGGATGGGGAAAATGGAGAAATGGGAGTTGCTATTCACCTGGTATAAAGTTTCAGTTACGCAAAAAGAATAAGTTCTAGATATATGCTATGTAGCACTATGCTTATAGCTAACAGTACTCTGCTGTATACTTTAAAATTTGTTAAGAGGATAGATCTCATGCTAAATGATCTTACCACAACTTAACAAAAAAGATTCTGCATCTAGTAAAAATCCTCCATAAATTAAAGAAAAATTAAATCATCTCCAGGTAATCAAAAACTGACAAAGCATATCGCTAGCAGATATTCCCCAAGAGAAATATTAAAGAGATTCCTTCAGGGGGAAATGAAAGGACCCTAGACAGTAATCTGAATCTTCACAAAAAATAAAGAATATCAGAAAAGGTAACTAAATAGGTAAATATGAAAGAAAGTATTGATCTATTTATTGTTGCTATCTCCTAAGCTCTATTCTATCTGATTTAGAAGATAACTGCATAGAACAATAATTTTAAATCTGTTTTTAACCAACTTACAATGCATGTATTTTTTGTAAAATACAAGTATGCAATTTACATAAAGCAATAGCACAAAACAGGAAGATGAAATAGAGCTATATTTAAGCAAAATTTTTCTATACTATTTAAGTTGATATTAATTAGAGCTAGATGGCTTTTGTTTGGTTTTGGCTTTGGTTTTGGTTTTGGTTTGGTTTGGTGCTTCGGATATTGTTTTTGTTTTTGTAATCTCTGTGCCCAATCTGGAGCTCGAACTCATGACCCCAAGATCAACAGTTGCATGGGCTTCCTACTGAGTCAGCCAGGTGCCTGAGGCTAGATGTTTTTAATGTTAATTGTAAACTCCAGGGCAACCACAAAGAACATTACTTAAAAATATAGTAAAGAAATGTCAAGAGAATGAAAATGTATACTATAAAGTACCTGACAAGAAAGAAGGCAAGAATTATGGAATAGAGGAACAGAAAAAAAGACATAGACATAAAAGCAAAATAGATGATGTTGATCCTTCTTATTAGTAATTGCATTAATTATAAATGAACTAAACACTCCAATTAAAACAGCAATCAGCAGAATGGGTGAAAAACTATGACCTAAATACATGTTGTCTACCAGAGACAAACTCTAGACCCAAAGCCACAAATAGGATGAAAGTTTAAAGATGGAAAAATAATATGCCATATGGACAATTTCCTCTAACTAGTGGTAGAAGTCAGAGAAATTAAAAGTGTGAATAGGATATAATACACCATTGCTGGTTTGAAACGGAGGGATACCTAGACCAAGGAATATAAGTGACCTCTAGAAGCCGAAAGTGGACCCCCACTGACAACCAGCAAAGAAACTGAGAACTCAGTGTTAAAACTGCAAAAAAATGAAATTTTCAACAACCTGAATGAGTTTTGAAGTAGATCCTCTCTAAAGCCTCTGTTTAAGAACCCAGTGTGGCCAGCACCTTGACTTTGATGCTGTGAGCAGAGGAACCCAGTTGAGGCTGCCTGGACTTCTAACCTACAGAACTATGAACGAATATATGTTTTTTTTTTTAAGCCACTAATTCTGTGATAATTTGTCAAAGAGCAATAGAAAACTAATATAGTCTCATGTTTTCTAATTGTTTTACGTGCCTTATCTCCCTTAGGAGATTGCAAGCAACTTGAAGGATAGAACCAAGTCTTGTAAGTATAGCTAGCACACAGAACCAAGTCTTGTAAGTATAGCTAGCACACAAGGCATATAACATGATACATTAAAGATCAGGATCAGGTTATTGAATAAAATACCAAGATTCACTTATATTTTTGCTTACCCCACCTGAATATCCCTGACTTCTCAATCATCCCTAATATGTCCAAGATTCTTTTAGGGTAATGTAACAGACTTAGAATAATGTAGCTGGGGTAAAACATCAATAAGAACAATAACAACAACAACAAAAACTCTACATTTTAGGGAGGTTCCAACAATTTCAAGATTGTACTTAAAATACAAAATACATTTCATCTTTTTGAGTAATTAATATGCTTACATCCTATTAGGGAAGACAAATATTGTGTATCCATTGTTACTGTTTCATAACTTACTTTCTTTGGCTTCCAATAATAAATCATACCAATATAATTTTTTTTCAGATCTCAATATCTCACAAGTTACAAATGCTTATTAATTTCTATAATATCCTTTTTCTTTATCATTTTAGTTTAATTTTACATAAGGGCACTCTGAAAGTAATGAATTTTCAGAAGTGTATGTACACACTCTTACTTCCCTGAAGAAAATGTTCTTCTTATCATTAATAACTCTCTTATTAGATGCTCTGTTGGGAATATGTAAGTGACAAAATTATCACAAAGTTAATATCTCTGTCAGTTTTTAGAACAAAGAAAAAGTAACTCCCCTTCATGTAAAGATCACGAACAATTAACAAGTAAAATCATAATTTCACAGATAGTTGCCCATCTAAATTCATTCATATTTAGGGAAGAAGAAAGGCTACATTAAATTTTAATCAGATTTCACAGCTGCTGAAATATATTCATGAAATACTTGATTGACATTCCTAACACAAACAGAATAATCTATAAAAAGGACTATTACATTTTAAGGTCAGTCATGTCAAGTTTATCCTCCTATGTTCAAAATTTGTCATATTGAAAGATTGTAGCTATTTCCTTATTTTCTTAGTACATTCCTTATGACTTCATCTGCAAATAAAATTTATGCAAATGTCTAAAATTAGGTTGGAAAAGTTATGGTTCTAACATAGAGGAATGGGTTTTGCAGGAATGAGTTATCATTCTGCTTTTTCCAAATGGATTTGTTGATCATATAAGAAAGATTTGTATGCCCAACTTTGTAGTGAAATTATATGAATTTACCCTGTTGTAACAATAATATTACTTTTATTACTTTTTGGTCTATTATTATATAATCTCCATACATACTTCCATTATAGACCCTCCTTCTAATATTTCTAGAGTTCTAGGTATGAAAGCAGGCAAACATAAAAATAATCTATGAATGCAGGTGAAAATTTCTCTAAGAAAAAGTACACAAGAGAATACTGATTTGGGGCGCCTGGGTGGCTCAGTGGGTTAAAGCCTCTGCCTTCGGCTCAGGTCATGGTCTCAGGGTCCTGGGATCAAGCCCCACATCAGGCTCTCTGCTCAGCAGGGAGCCTGCCTCCTCCTCTCTCTCTGCCTGCCTCTCTACCTACTTGTGATCTCTGTCTGTCAAATAAATGAATAAGGGGTGCCTGGGTGGCTCAGTTGGTTAAGCAACTGCCTTCGGCTCAGGTCACAGTCCCGGAGTCCCGGGGTCAAGTCCCGCATCGGGCTCCCAGCTCCATGGGGAGTCTGCTTCTCCCTCTGACCTTCTCGCCTCTCATGCTCTCTCTCACTGTCTCTCTCTCAAATAAATAAAAATAAAAAAAATCTTAAAATAAATAAATAAATAAAATCTTAAAAAAAAGAGAAAATTCTGATTTACCTAATAGATGTTTCAGAGAAGGTAATTTGCTTTCCAAAAAAAAGCATTTTATTTACAATATTTAGTGTGACATTTAAATAATACTTGACTCACCTTCCATATAAAGCAATATGCACTTTCTCATTTTCACTTATTTTATTTATTTTTTTTCTGTTTTTTTTTTTTTAAATTTCTTTTCAGCATAACAGTATTCATTGTTTTTGCACCACACCCAGTGCTCTATGCAATCCATGCCCTCTCCAATACCTACCACCTGGTTCCCCCAACCTCCCACCCCCTGCCCCTTCAAAACCCTCAGGTTGTTTTAGTGTCCATAGTCTCTCATGGTTCACCTCCCCTTCCAATTTCCCTCAACTCCCTTCTCCTTTCCATCTCCCCATGTCCTCCATGTCATTTGTTAGGCTCCACAAATAAGTGAAACCATATGATAATTGGATCTCTCTGCTTGACTTATTTCACTCAGCATAATCTCTTCCAGTCCTGTCCATTTTGATACAAAAGTTGGGTATTCATCCTTTCTGATGGAGGCATAATACTCCATAGTGTATACGGACCACATCTTCCTTATCCATTCAGCCACTTTGGAGAATAGTGTGGAGATTCCTCAAGAAATTAAAAATAGAGCTTCCCTATGACTCTGCAATTGCACTGCTGGGTATTTACCCCAAAGATACAGATGTAGGGAAAAGAAGGGCCGTCTGTACCCCAAAGTTTATAGCAGCAATGGCCACAGTCGCCAACCTGTGGAAAGAGCCAAGATGGCCTTCATTTTCATTTTTTTATTTTGACAACAGCACTTAACATGTGATCTAGTCTCCTAACAAAATTTTAAGTGAACATCATCTCTAACTATAGTTTCAGTGTTACACAGAGGATTTCTAGAGCTAATTTATCTTGCTTGACTGGAACTTCACTTGCCTGCCCCATTAGTGGGTCCCCATTTCTCTCTCCCTACAGCCCGTGGCAACCACCATTCCATTCTTTCATTTGATGAATTTGACTATCTTAGATTCCTCATATAAATGGAATGGTTATCTGGGTTGCTTAGTCAGTTGAGCATCTGACTCTTGTTTTCAACTTAGGTCTGATCTCATGGATCCTCGGATTGAGTCCCCTTTCAATCTCCATGCTCATCAGAAAGTCTGATTAAAGATTCTTTCCCTCATCCTCTACCCCTACCCCCAATCATGTTCACTCTCACACGCTCTCTCTCTTCCCCTCCCTCTAAAATAAATAAATAAATCTTTAAAAAAAATAAGGGGAATGTTGCAGTAATCATCTCTGTGACTGAATTATTTTACTAAGCATAATGTCTTCAAGGTTCATCCACCTGGTAGCATATTGCAGATTATTTTATTTTTTAAGGCTGACTAGCATTACATTGTACATATTGTGAAAAGTGAAATGAAATGGAGTCGCTTATGTCTAAGGGTTTTAAAAGTAAGCCAGTTTGAAAAGTCCTTTATAGATCTTTATCTATATCTTTATCTGATAAGACATCTGCAAATGTCTTCTCCCATTCTGTAGGTTGTCTTTTGGTCTTGTCAACTGTTTTCTTTGCTGTGCAAAAGCTTTTTATCTCGATGAAGTCCCAGCGGTTAATCTTTGCTTTTGTTTCCCTTGCTTTGGAGATGTGTTTAGCAAGAAGTTGCTGTGACTTATCAAACTCAACACCCTAAAACCAAATAATTCAGTCAAGAAATGGGCAGGAGACATGAAAAGACATTTCTCCAAAGAAGACATACAGATGGCCAATAGACACATAAAAAATTTTCAACATCACTCAGCATCAGGGAAATGCAAATCAAAACCACAATGATACCACCTCACAGCAGTCAGCATGGCTAACATTAATAAACCAGGAAACAAAAATGTTGGCAATAATATGGAAAAAAGGGAACCCTCTTACTGTTGGTGGGAATGCAAACTGGTGTAGCCATCTGGAGAACAGAATGGAGTTTCCTCAGAAAGTTAAAAATAGAGCTACCTTACCACCCCTCAATTACACAATTGCACAGTATGGAGGTTCCTCAAAAAATTAAAAATAGAGCTACCCTACCACCCCTCAATTACACAATTGCACAGTATGGAGGTTCCTCAAAAAGTTAAAAGTAGAGATACCACACCACCCTGCAATTACACTACTAAGTATTTACCCAAAGGACACAAATGTTTTGATCCAAAGGGATACCTGCACCCCAATATTTATAGCAACAATGTCCACAATAGCCAACCAATGGAAAGAGCCCAGATGTCAACTCTGCCTTTTGTCTATGTCAACTGCGTATACCAGTTTTCCTCATCCATTGTGTCTTTGGACATTTATGCTGCTTTGACATCTTAGCTATTGTGAATAATGCTGCAAGAACATAGGCATACTAACATCCTTTAGAGATTCTGATTTCATTTTTTTTGTATAAATAATCAGAAGTGGGATTGCTGCATTATATAGTAGTTTACTTTTTAATTTTTTGAGAAGCCTCCATACTATTTTCTATAGTACCTGTTCCATTTTTAATCCCTACCAATAGTGTAAGAGTTTCAATTTCTCCATATCCTAAACATCTGTATTTTGTGTTTGTTTGTTTGTTTGTTTGTTTGGTTTATTTTTTACCGTGTTGTGTTAGTTATCATAAAATACATCATTTAGTTTTTGATGCAGTGTTCCAAGATTCATCGTTCATGTACAATACCCAGTGCTCCATGCAACACATGCCCTCCTTAATACCCACCACCAGACTCACCCATCCTCCCAACCCCTCCCTTCTAAAACCCTCAGTTCGCTTCTCAGAGTCCACAGTCTCTCATGGTTCATCTACTCCTCTGATTTACCCCAATTCACTTTTCCTTTCCTTCTCCTAATGTCCTCTATGTTATTCCTTATGTCCCACATGTAAGTGAAACCTATGATAATTGACTTTCTCTTGCTTGACTTATTTCACTCAGCATAATTTCTTACACTGTTGGTGGGAAAGCAAGTTGGTGTGGCCACTTTGGAAAACAGTGTGGAGATTCCTCAAAAAGTTAAGAATAGAGCTATCCTATGACCCAGCAATTGCAGTACTTGGTATTTACCCCCAAAATACAGAGGTAGTGAATGCTTTATTTTTTAAAATATTTTATTTATTAATTTGAGAGAGAGAGAGGGAATGAACTGTGAGGAGGGGCAGAGGGAGAGAAAGAAGTAGACGCCATTCTGAGCAGGAAGCCTAATGTAGGGCTCAAACCCAGGATGTGGAGATCATGACCTGAGCCAAAGGCAGATGCTGAACCAACTGAGCCATTCAGGCGCCCTTGTTTGTTTTGTAATAGCTATCCTGACAGGTGTGAGGTGATGTGTCTTTCATGAAAAAAAAAAAAAAAAAGAAAAGTCTATTCAGGTTCAGGTTCTTCACCCATTTTGTTTTCTACTAACTTCTTTTTATGGCAAATAATGCATCATAGTTTGCTCTGGTCATTTTTTTTTTTTCCCTGAAGCTTAGTAACTGCTCTGTGCCTTTCATCTGCTTAGTTTTATTTGTGCTGTTTATCTGCTTAGTTTTATTTATTCTTACTACTAGTTCTTCCATTTCTTTTAATTGCTTCTCAATATAATTTCTACAGATTATATCACCACCCAGGTATTTATCATTTCTGTATTTTTATTATTCTACTTATCACTTCTGGAAATCTACAATAACTTCTATCTAGACTAGTTGTTTCCTAAGCTTCCTTTTCCTGGAACTTATTTTTGCATTTCGCTTAAGTTATATTTCCTAATTGATTTTCATTATGTATTTTCCTAAAACTCGTGTGTGTGTGTGTGTGTGTGTGTGCATGTGTGTGTATGTGTGTCTGTAATGCACCATCCATTTATTCCATCAGATGAAAGATTAATATTTATTCCTTTAATTTTTCTATATTTTTAAAAATGTTCACAAATGAGTTAATTAAAAATGTAAATATACAAAAAACTAAAAATGATGGCACAGAGGCAAAAAATTAAGGTGATGACCCTTTAAATATGTCCATCTCTTGAGTTACTCTGCTTCAGTCTAGTCTACTTGCTTTCTAGACTTGATGAATGCCATCTTAGTATCTCCCTGAAGTATCATTTTGGAGAATATTTTTACCCTGATTTAGTGGAATGACTAGTTTTCTGTCACCCCATTTGTTTGTTTGTTTGTTTTTTTAACTCCCTCTTTTTGTATCACACATTTTAGTATCTTTTGGGTTTTTATTTAAATTCTTGTTAGTTAATATACAGCATAGTATCAACTTCAGGTGTACAATATAGTGAATCAACTCTTCCATAAAACACCTGTGTTCATTTCAATAAATGCACTCCCTAATCCCCATTACCTATTTAAACCCTCCCCCACCCACTTCCATTTTGGTAGCCATCAGTTTGTTCTCTACAGTTAAGAGTCTATTTCATGCTTTGCATGTTTCTTTTTTTTTTTATTTTGTTTTATTTTCTCTTTGCTCCTTTGTTCTTTTCTTAAATTCTACAGGTGTGTGAAACCATATTGTATTTGTTTCTGTTACTTATTTTGCTTAGCACAATACTCTGTAGCTCTATCCATGTCATTGCAAAAGACAAGATTTCATTATTTCTTATGGCTGAATAATATTCCATTGAATGTATATACCACATCTTCTTTATCCATTCATCAGTTGGTGGACACTTGGGCTGTTTCCATAATTTGATTATTATAGATAATGTTTCTATGGACATGGTGGTAGAGGTATCTCTTTGAATTAGTATTTTTATATTCTTTGGGTCAACAGCTAATAGTGCAATTGCTGAATTACAAGGTAGCTCTATTTTTAACTTTTAATGAACATCTCTATTTTCCAGAGTGGTTGCGCCAGTTTTCATTTCCACTAACAGTGCAAGAGGTTTACCCTTTTTCCCCATCTCCACCAACACCTGTTGTTTCTTGCATTGTTTATTTTAGCAATTCTGATAGGCATGATGCTATATTTCATTGTGGTTCTGTTGTGCATCTCCCTGATGACGATGTTGAGAATCTTTTCTTGTCTGTTGGCCATCTGAATATATGTTTTGGAAAAATGTCTATTCATGTCTTCTCCCCATTTCTTAATTATATTATTCATTTCTTGAGTGTTGTGTTTTATAAGTGCTTTGTAGATTTTGGACACTAAGCCTGTACGAGATACACTATTTGCAAATATCTTCTTCAATTCCATAGATTGTCTTTTAGTTTTGTTGACTGTTTCCTTCACTGTGCAGAAGCTTTTTGTTTTGTTGAAATCCCAATTGTTTATTGTTGCTTTTGCTTCCCTTGCCTCAGGAGACATAGCTAAAAGAAAGTTGTTAGACCAATGTCAAAGAAGTTATTATCTGTCTTCTCTTCTAGGATTTTGATGGCTTTCTGTCTTGCATTGAGATATTTCATCTATTTGGAATTTACTTTCATGTATGGTGTGAGAAAGTGGACCAGGTTCATTATTTTGCTTGTTGCTGTCCAGTTTTCCCAACACTATTTGTTGAAGAGACTCTCTTCTTTCCATTGGATATCCTTTCCTTCTTTGTTGAGGATTATTTGACCATATAGTTGAGGGTTCTTTAATGAGTTTTCTGTTCTGTTCAATTGATCTATGTGTCTATGTGTCCATTTTTATACCACTACTATCTTATTTTGATTACTGTGAATTTGTTATATAACTTGAAGTCTGGAATTGTGATGTCTCCAACTTTTCTTTTCTTTTTATGATTAATTTGGCTATTTGGGGTCTTTTGTGTTTCCATACAAATTTAAGTATTGTTTGTTGTAGCTCTGTGAAAAATGTTGTTGGTATTTTGATAAGGATTGCATTATATGTATACATTGCTTTGGATAGCATAGGTATTTTAACAATACTTGTTCTTCCAGTCCATGAACTTTCCATTTCTTTGCATCATCTTCACTTTCGTTCATAAATATGGTATGATTTTCAGAGTACAGATCTTTTACCACTTTGGTTAGGTTTATTCTTAGGTATCTTATCATTTTTGAATGCAATTATAAATGGGATTGATTCCATGATTTCTCGTTTGGCTGTTCCATTATCAGTGTATAGAAATGCTACAGAGTTCACTACATTGATT
Organism: Neogale vison; assembly: GCF_020171115.1. Classification (NCBI taxonomy): domain Eukaryota; kingdom Metazoa; phylum Chordata; class Mammalia; order Carnivora; family Mustelidae; genus Neogale; species Neogale vison. The sequence continues at coordinate 23,375,042 of NC_058105.1, forward strand.
TTGTATCCTGCAACTTTACTGAATTCATGTATCAGCTCTAGCATTTTGGGAGGGGACTCTTTCAGGTTTTCTGTATATGGTATCATGTCATCTACAGGTAATGAAAGATTTGCTTCTTCTTTGCCAATTCAGATACCTTAGTATCTTTTTAAAAAAGTGTTCAGAGAAGGTAAATGTTCCTTGAATGTACATTCCTGAAAATTTCTTCACTATAGAATTACACTTAATTTTTGCCTGGGTATAAAATTCTAGGTTGAGAATCATTATACATTAGAAATTTTATGTTTTATGTTAGTCACCATAGAGTATATCATTAGTTTTTGATGTAGTGTTCCATGTTTCATTGTTTGCATGTAACACCAAGTGCTCCATGAAATCCATATCCTCTTTAATATCTATCACCATGTTCACTCATCCACTCCATCCCCTACCTTCTAAAACTCTCAGTTTTTACATCAGAATTTTGAAGGCACTGCTTAACTGAATTCAAATGCAGGGTTCTGTTAAGAGATATAAAGAAATTCTGAAATCTCTATTTAGGTGACTTTTTGCTTCTTCTCTAGACACTTAAAGAAAGCTTTCTGCTTTCAGTGTTCTGAACATCCACTCTGGGAAAGGAACAATAACAGTATCTTTGTGCTTCATTTTCATCACTACCATATTACTATAGAAATATTAAAATGACACTTCCCTAAAATATTTCTCTTATTACTAGACAAGTTGATATATGTAAAGTTTTTATGTAAAGTTTTAGATCACTCTATCAGGTATGTTGTAAGGGGCATGTAAAAATTCTCTAATATTCCTATGCTCGAAAATTTTCTTGAATCATCAATTTGATGTAAACTTCCTCTCCATTTTCTCTGCTGTTTTTGATGAAATTCCTATAATTGAGATTTAGTGCTTCTTAAGGTTGGTTGTTTTATTTTCTTTTACTCCTATTTTCTTTGTCTTTACCATTATGTTTGACTTTCTGGAAGAATTCTTCAACTTGAGTGTCTAAACTTTGAATTTAGTTTTTCATTTTTGTTAATCATATTTTTAACTTTCCTGAACACTCTTTTGTTCTAATTTCATGAATGTAATATTTCCATTATTTTTCTGAACTTGTAATAATAATTTCTGTAGTCGTTTTTTTTTCTTTATCCTTTCCATATTTCTATACAGAACTTGATATTAGTGCCCTATCAACATCTCCTTCACTTGGCTAGTGCAAGCATTTCCTACATGCTGGTATGAGTACTTCCTGGTAGGGAACCACAGGTGTCCCCACTTCAGAGCACTGTACTTAGTAGAAATGAAGAAGCCCTGCCCAGAAGTTTATACCCTCCTCCAAGCAGCCAGCTTGCTTCCATTGATTGACTAACTAGGATAAAAATATTGTGCCACCTTCTTCCAAGGTGAGACTACCTCTATGGTATGACTTATATCTCATTACTCCTCATTAGCCTAAGCTTTGGCTGTTTCCAGAAGATTGCTTTGCTTTCTTCACCTGTCTTATATAGTTGCTGAGATAGTATAACACAAACCCTCTACTTTTGCAAGCACCATCACAACAATCATTTTTCAGAAGAAGCTTATCTCAAATTCTGCTTCTGGAGAGCCTAACTTAAGACACTTCCTTTTTTTTTTTTTTAATGCTTATAGTTTTTCTTATTTCTTTTCAGTGTTCCAAAATTCATTGTTTATGCACCATGCAATACGTGCCCTCCATAATACTCACCACCAGGCTCAGCTAGCCCCCCCAACCCCCTTCCCCTCCAAAACCCTCGGTTTGTTTCTCAGAGTCCACCATCTCTCATGGTTTGTCTCCCCCTCAAGTTTCCCCCATCTCGCTTCTCTCCATCTCTCAATGTCCTCCATGTTATTCTTTGAGGTTTCTTTTTTTTGTTTTGTTTTGTTTTGCTTTTTAAGTAGGATCCATGCCCAGTGTGCAGCTCAATGTAGGGCTTAAGCTCATGATATTGAGATCAAGACCTAAGCTGAAATCAAGAGTCAGAGGCTTAAACAATTGAGAAACACAGGTGTTCCCACATTCTCTTTCTTTAAAGTTGTTCCCCACCACCATGGTGTGTTTTTAAGATTTATTTCTCTAAAGAAGCTTTCCTTACACAACTTGTAATTTGATATTAAACTGTTTACCATTTTCCTCTTGGAGAAGTCAGATTTCTCATGGAAGTCTATTTCTCTCCATGCTGGAGGGTAAGAGCATGGCTGCAAGTGTTTTGGGAGGCTAATGGAAGAAGATACTCAGGGGTTTCATCATTCAGTATTCTAATTTAAGACTTCCTTTTAACTGGAAAACTTTTGTAACTTGAATTTTGTGCATGTCCCCCTATATATGACTGAAATATTGATTAATTAAAATATGCCTGATATCTAAATAACACTTTGTTTTCTTAAGGGCTATACAATTTTCAGGATATGTTGAAAAAAAAAACAAAAACAGTGGCTTTATGTTAAGTGCTCAAGTTCTAGTCATTACATTGTTTCAAATATATGTGTGGTCTCAAGGAGTTAATTTAATATTTTCTAATCTCACCTTCTTTCCTGTAAAATGGTATTTTGGATGTGGAATGGAGAAAGAGAGAGAAGATAGATAAAAAAAAGTATAATTATTTTCATATAAAAATTCCCACAAGATTATTTCAATGTTTGTTACAAAAGATGTATCCATACCTGATGTAATTTCTACAAAATTTTCTATTAATTATTTAAAAACTGTACTATCATGCAGTTTCACAGTGAAATTTTAAGGTTGAAACACATTAAGATGTAATGTGATGCTGGAATGCAGTTTTCCAAAGTTATCATTACTTCACACTCAAAGTAAAGATTTGGGAAAAGAACTCTCCAGTTAAGGAAAGTTGTAGATTCATGAAAAAAAAATCTCCTTCAATCATTGCTGAAGAAATTTTGAAACCACAGACAGCTTTTGAGGTTAACTGGCATTCTGTTTTTTTTAATTTATTATGTTATGTTAATCACCATATAGTACCCTAGTTTTTGATGTAGTGTTCCATAATTCATTGTTTGTGTATAATATGCAGTGTTCCATACAATCCATGCCCTCCTTAATACCCATCACCAGCCTCTCACCCATCCCCCCAACCCCCTCCCTTCTAAAACCAAAAGTTTGTTTCCCAAGCACATAGTCTTTCATGGTGTGCCTCCCCTCCAATTTCTGACCACACCGTTGTTTTCCTCTTCCTTCTTCTCATGTCCTCCATGCTATTTCCTATGTTCTACAAATAAGAGAAACCATATGATAATTGAGTTTCTCTGCTAGACTTATTTAACTTAGTGTAATCCCCTCGAGTCAGTTCCATGTTGATAAAAAAGTTGGGTATTCATCCTTTCTGAAACCTGAGTAATATTCCATTGTGTATACGGACCACATCTTCTTTATCCATTTGTCTGTTGAAGGGCACCTCAGCTCTTTCCACAGCTGGCCACTGTGGACATTGCTGCTATGAACATTGGAGTTTATTTGGCCCTTCTTTTCACTACAACTGTAACTTTGGGGTAAATACCTAGTAGTACAATTGCTGGGTCATAGGGTAGCCCTATTTTTAACTTTTTGAGGAACCCCACACTCTTTTCCAAAGTGCCTGTAACAACTTGCATTCCCACCAACAGTGTAAGAGGTCTCCCATTTCTCCACATCCTCACCAACATTTGCTGTTTCCTGCCTTCTCAATTTTTGTAATTCTAACTGGTGTAAATGTGGTATCACAATGTGCTTTTAATTTGAATTTCCCTGATGGCTAATGATGAGGAGCACTTTTTCATGTGTCTGATGGCCAGTTTTATGTCTTCCTTGGAGAAGTATCTACTCATGTCTTCTGCCCATTTTGTTGACTTGATTGTTTTTTGGGAGTTGAGTTAGAAAAGTCCATTATAGGTCTCAGATATCCGCCCTTTATCTGTAGTGTCATTTGCAGATATGCTCTCCCATTCCGTGGGTTGTCTCTATTTTGTTGACTCTTTCTTTCATTGTGCAGAAGTCTTTTATCTTAATGAAGTCCCAAAAGTTCGCTTTCACCTTTGTATCCCTTGCCTATGGAGATGTATCTGAAAGAAGTTGTGGCCAATGTTGAAGGGCTTACTGTCTATGTAATCTTCTAGGACTTGGTTGGATTCCTGTATCACATTGCAGTCTTTCATCCATTTTTTAAATTTTTTTAAAATTTATTTTCAGCATAACAGTATTCATTGTTTTTGTACCACACCCAGTGCTCCATGCAACCCGTGCCCTCTATAATACCCACCATCTGATACCTCGACCTCCCACCCCCTGCCCCTTCAAAACCCTCGGATTGTTTTTCAGAGTCCATAGTCTCTCATGGTTCACCTCCCCTTCCAATTTCCCCCAACTCCCTTCTCCTCTCCATCTCTCCTTGTTCTCCATGCTATTTGTTATGCTCCACAAATAAGTGAAACCATATGATAATTGACTCTCTCTGCTTGACTTCTTTCACTCAGCATAATCTCTTCCAGTCCCATCCATGTTGCTACAAAAGTTGGGTATTCCTCCTTTCTGATGGAGGCATAATACTCCATAGTGTATATGGACCACATCTTCCTTATCCATTCGTCCGTTGAAGGGCATCTTGGTTCTTTCCACAGTTTGGCGACTGTGGCCATTGCTGCTATAAACATTGGGGTACAGATGACCCTTCTTTTCACTACATCTCTATCTTTCGGGCAAATACCCAGTAGTGCAATTGTAGGGTCATAGGGAAGTTCTATTTTTAATTTCTTGAGGAATCTCCACACTGTTCTCCAAAGAGGCTGCACCAACTTGCATTCCTACCAACAGTGGAAGAGGGTTCCCCTTTCTCCACATCCCCTCCAACACATGTTGTTTCCTGTCTTGCTAATTTTGGCCATTCTAACTGGTGTAAGATGATATCTCAATGTGGTTTTAATTTGATTCTCCCTGAGGGCTAGTGAGGATGAACATTTATTCATGTGTCTGATAGCCATTTGTATGTCTTCATTGGAGAAGTCTCTGTTCATATCTTCTGCCCATTTTTTGATATGATTGTCTGTTTTGTGTGTGTTGAGTTTGAGGAGTTCTTTATAGATCCTGGATATCAACCTTTTGTCTGTACTCTTTTTTTTTTTTTAAAGATTTTATTTATTTATTTGACAGAGATCACAAGTAGGCAGAGAGAGAGGAAGGGAAGCAGGCCCCCTGCTGAGCAGAGAGCCCTATGTGGGACTCGATCCCAGGACCCTGAGATCATGACCTGAGCGAAGGCAGCGGCTTAACCCACTGAGCCACCCAGGCGCCCCTGTCTGTAATCTTATTTGCAAATATCTTCTCCCATTCCGTGGGTTGCCTCTTTTTTATCTTTGTGTATGGTGTAAGGCAATGGTCATGTTTAATTCTTCTGTTTATAGCTGTACAACTATCCCAGCACCATTTTTTGAAGAGACTGTCTTTTTTCCAATGGATATTTCTTCCCGCTTTGTTGAAGATTATTTGACCATAGAGTTGAGGGTCCAACTCTGGGCTCTCTACTCTGTTCCATTGGGCTATGTGTCTGTTTCTGTGCCAATACCATGCTTCCTTGGTGATCACAACTTTGTATTATAACTTGAAATCAGGCAATGTGATGCCTCCAGCTTTGTTTTTCTTTTTCTATATTTCTTTGACAATTCAGGGTCTTTTCTGGTTCCATAGAATTTTTAGGATTGTTTATCCCAGCCCTTTGCAAAATGTCATTGGTATTTTGATTGGGATGGTGTTGAAAGTATAGATTGCTCAAGGCAGCATAGACATTTTAACAATGTTTATTCTTCCAATGCATGAGCCAATCCATGAGCATGGAATGTGTTTCCATCTTTTTTTGTCTTCAATATCTTTAATGAGTGTTTTGTAGTTCCTAGAGTATAGATCCTTTACCACTTTGGTTAGGTTTATTCCAAGGTATCTTACAGTTTTTGGTGCTACTGTAAATGCAATCAATTCTTTAATTTCTCTTTCTAGTTTCATTGTTAGTGTAAAAGAAAGCAACTGATTTCTTTGCATTGATTTTTTTTATACTGCTACATTACTGAATTGCTGTATGAGTTCTAATAATTTCGGGTGGATTTTTGGGGTTTTTACATAAAATATCATGTCATCTGTGAAGAGAGTTTGACTTCTTCTTTGCCAATTTTAATACATTTTATTTCTTTTTGTTGTCTGATCACTGTTGCTATGACTTCCAGTGCTTGTTAAACAATGGTGGCGAGAGTGGGCATCCTTGTCATGCTCCTGATATTAAGGGAAAGGCTCTCAGCTTTTCCACATTGCGAATGATATTGTCTGTGGGCTCTTCATATTTTGTATTTTTTTTATGAAGTTGAGGAATGATACCTTTATCCCCATACTCTGAAGAGTTTTAATCAGAAATGGATGCTGTATTTTTTCAAATGCTTGTTCTGCATCAATTGTAAGGACATATAGTTTTCCTCTCTCTTCTTATTAATGTGTTCTATCATGTTGATTGATTTGCAAATATTGAACCAAACTAGCATCCCAGGGATAAATCCCACTTGGTCATGGTGGATAATCCTATTCATGTACTGTTGGATCCTATTAGCTAGGGTCTTGAGAATTTTGGCATCTGTAGTCATCAGGGATATTGGTCTGAGATTCTCCTTTTTGATGGGGTCTTTGCTTTGTTTGGGTATCAAGATAATTCTGGCCTTATAGGATCAGTCTGGAAGCTTTCTTTCTGTTTCTTTTTTTTTTAATATTTTAATTATCCATTTGACAGACAGAGATCACAAGCAGGCAGAGAGAGAGGAAGGGAAGCAGGCTACCTGCTGAGCAGAGAGCCCAATGCGGGACTCAATCCCAGGACCCTGAGATCATGACCTGAGCCGAAGGGAGAGGCTCAACCCACTGAGCCACCCAGGTGCCCCCATGTCTCTAACTTTTTAAGGTAATGTAGTTACAATAACCTTTATGTACTTATCTGCTACTCTTGAACACTGGGATTTCTAGATTGGTTTCTGTTTATTGATTTCTGTTGCCATTTATGATTTACCATTTATGATCTGAGCATCTGAGTCACCCAGGTGCCCCTCTGTTTCTAATTTTTAAAAAAAAAAAAAAAAAGCTTCAGGGGAATAGATACTATGTCTTCTTTGACTGTTTGGTACAATTACCCAGGGAATCCATCAGGTCCTGGACTCTTGTTTTTTTTTTTTGTTTTTTTTTTTTTTTAAAGATTTTTTATTTATTTATTTGACAGAGAGAAATCACAAGTAGGCAGAGAGGCAGACAGGGAGAGAGAGAGGAGGAAGCAGGCTCCCCGCTGAGCAGAGAGCCCGATGCGGGACTCAATTCCAGGACCCTGAGATCATGACCTGAGCCGAAGGCAGCGGCCTAACCCACTGAGCCACCCAGGCGCCCCTGGACTCTTGTTTTTTGGGAGGTTTTTGATCACTGTTTCAACCTCGCTACTGGTTATTGGCCTATTCAGGTTGTCAATCTCTTCCTGTTTCAGTCTTTGTAGTTTATAGGTTTTCAGGAAGGCTTCCATTTCTTCTAGGTTGCAGAATTTATTGGCATATAGCTGCTGATAAAATTTCTGATAATTATTTTTATTTCCTTGGTGTTAGTCGTGTTCTCCCCCTTTCCATTCATAATTTTATTAATTTTGGTCCTTTCTCCTTTCTTTTGGATCAGTCTGGTCAGTGGTGTTTTCATTCTCATTATTTTCTGTTAATTGTTTAAGCTCTTCTTTGATTTCCTGGTTGATCCAAACATTCTTTTTTTTAAGATTTTATTTATTTATTTGACACACAGAGAGAGCTAGTGAGAGACAGAGCACAAGCAGGGGGAGTGGCAGACAGGCAGGCAGAGGAAAAGGGAGAAGCAGGCCCCTCGGTGAGCAAGGAGCCCGATGTGGGGCTCGATCCCAGGACCCTGGGACCATGACCTGAGCTGAAGGCAGATGCTTAACTGACTGAGCCACCCAGGTGCCCCGATCCAAACATTCTTAAGCAGGATAGTCTTAGCTTCTAAATTTTTGGATTTCTTCCAAATGTTTTCTTGTGATTGAGTTCCAGTTTCAAAACATTGTGGTCTGAGAAAATGCAGGGAAAAATATGAATCTTTTGATATAGGTTGAGACTTGATTTGTGGCATTATGTGGTCTATTCTGGAGAAAGTTCCGTGTGTGCTTGAGAAGAATATGTATTCTGATGTTTTAGGGTGGAATGTTCTGTATATATATATATATATATATATATATATATATATATATATGAGGTCTATCTTGTCCAGTCTGTCATTTAAAGCTCTTGTTTCTTTGCTGATTTTCTGCTTAGAGAATTTGTGTATTGCTGAGTGTTTTGAGGTCTCCTACTCTTAATAGATTATCTTAAATAAGTCTCTCTCTCTCTTTTCAAAAATATTTTATTTATTTATTTGAGAAAGAGAGAGACAGAGCAAGCATGAAAGGGGGAAGGTCAGGGGGAGAAGCAGACGCCCTCTGAGCAGGGATCCTGATGCAGGACTCGATCCCAGGACTCCAGGATCATGACCTGAAGTGAGAGCAGTTGCTCAATGAACTGAGCCACCCTGGCGCCAACTAAGTCTCTTTATTTTGGTTAACAGTTGGCTTAAGTAATTGGATGCTCCCATGTTGGGGGCAGAGATATTTATCATATTTAGATGTTCTTGTTGGCTAGACCCTTTAAAAATGATATAGCATCCTACTGTATCTTTAACTACAGTCTTTAGCTTAACATTAAATTTCTGATAGAATTGCTACCCTAGCTTTCCTTTGAGGTTCATTGTCAGAGATGATTCTCCATCCCTTTCCTTTCAGTCTGAATGTATCTTTAGGTTCAAAATGAGTTTCTTGTAGACAGCATATGGATGGGTTCTGTCTTTTTATCCAATCTGCAACCTGTGCCATTTTATGAGAACATTAGGCCCATCATGTTGAGAGTGATTACTGAAAGGTATGATATTATTGTCATCATATTGCCTGTAAAGTCCTTGTTTCCATAGAATGTCTCTGTAAATTTCTGTTCTATATCACTCTTAGGGTCTTTATCCTTTTATAGAACTCCTCCTTAATATTTCTTACAGGGCTAGCTTAGTCGTCACATATTCTTGTTGTCTCAATCAGTCCTGGAAGCTCATTATCCCATCCATTCTGAAAGACAGCCTTGCCAGCATAAAGAATTCTTGTCTCCATGCTCTTCTCATTTAGTACCCTGAATATGTCTTTCCAGCCCTTTTGGTTTGCCAGGTCTCTGTGGACAGGTCTGATATTATTCTTATGTTCCTCCCTCTGCAGAATACAGAATCCCTTCTCCCAACTGCCCTTCAGATGGTTTCCTCAGCTTTAAATTTGTGAGTTTTACTATTACATGCCTGCGTGTTGGTGTGTTTACCTTGATCTTGGGAGGGGTCCTTTCTGCCTCTAGTACAGGAATGCTTGTTTCATTCCCCAGATTAAGGAATTTCTCAGCTATGATTTGCTTACATATGTATTCTAATCCTCTCTTTCTCTCCACCCCTCAGGGATCCCAATAATTCTCATATTGTTAGGTTTCATGGTATCATTTATTTCTCTAATTCTGTTTGCATGGATTTTAAGCTATTTATTCCAAGCCTCCTCCTGATCTTTCTTTTCTATCAGTTTGTCTTCTAGATCACTAATTCATTCTTCTGCCTCATTTACCCTAGCTGTTAGAGTATCTAGATCAGATTGGATCTCATTGATACCATTTTTTAAGTTCTGCCAGATCTGATCTCATTTCTGCTCCTAAAGAATCTATGTTGCCAGTAATAGTTTTCTCCAGGCTGGTGATTGTTTTCCTCGCTGCTGCCCTGAAGTCTTTTTCTGGTATCTTGCTTATATATGTATGTATTGAATCTGTGGAAGAGGATACTGTCTCTGGGTCTTTTCTTTGTTGGAAGTTTCTTCTCTTAGTCATTCTGTTGAGTTGTGGTTGAGGCGATGTGCAACTGAAAATATTAACCACAATCAAGGCAAGGTGTACCCTGGGAAAGTTTGGAGCAATCAGAAGCCACCACCCAAACGAAACAAAACAAAACAAAAAACCAAAAACCCAGTCATAATGAAACCTACGATTTATAAAGTACAAAAACAAAAACAAACAAAAAGACCCACAAAAAAAAAAGAAAAAAAAATAAAAGAAGAAACCAAAATAAAAATTGGGGCGGATGAAGGGAAGATGGCTCTAATCCCTAGATGTGGGTGAGGAAGGGTATTTCAGTTCTTCCTGGGTGTATTTTGTTCTCTTTGTTTGAAAACTCTACTTCCCACAGATACAGGGAAATTAAAATGAGTATATTTATAAAGGTAGTATTGGATAGGGTTAGGGTCTATCTATCTAAAGTCTACCTATATAAAGAAAAAAAAAGTATATATGTGAAAAAGTTCATGTTAAAATTCTCTACGGAATATGTTGTATTAAACATCTATTGAAACGATAAGTAGATTTAAAAAAAAACAGAAGAAAGAATGAAAAGAAAAGAGAGAAAAGAAAAGAGAGAAAGAAAAAGAGAAAGAAAAGTTGTATCTAATAAATAAATACAGTCCGTGAGGCAAGACCAGGAGATTTGTAGACTGTTTTCCCCTAGTGTGGGGGTTTTAGTTTTATGGGGATCCTGGGGTTGTTATTCTATTGTTCTTCCATCTTGTTTTCTGGAGGAGGGGTCTACCAGGTTTTTTTTTTTAAGTCAATCCTGGATGGGCAGAGTTGCCCTGCTTCCCAGCAAGGTGCTGTGCTCCATGGAAACTGTTTTTTGGGGCTTTTGTTCTCTGGAAGCTTTTCTTTTCTCGCAACTTTTCATGCCTTTCCAGAGGGTCAGAGCAAAGCAAACTGTCTGCATCCAGAACTCCGCCTCAGATGAAAGAAGCCACAGTGCTCCTTTTTGAATCCTCCAGAATGCAGTCTCCCCCTCTATAAGCACCACTGAAAACCACAGCATCCCACACTGCCAGTGATCCTCTCAATGGTGGACCCTGGCCCTCACTTTTCTCTGCTCCCCTGTGCCACCAAAACTGGAATAGTCTTGGTCCAGTTAAGCCCAGGCCCTGGTGGCCACCAGCCCTGGGTCTGTAGGCACATGTCCAAGCCTGGTCCTCTTGGGCACAGACTACAGCTGCAGCTGGCCCTGGAACTGCGGGCCCAAGTCTGTGCCTACAGCCACTTGGTCCAGACATTTGGCCTTTAAGCCCCTGTGTTCTGTTCGAGCACTATTATCAGTCCCTCCCAAACCCACCACTATTGTTCTCAAAGTTATCACTAGTGTTCAGGTGCAAGATGCTTTTGCACTGGGATATTGCTTTCCAATGGCTAGTTTCTGGTGGCTCTCTCCTCCTTCTATTAATCCTCTGATATCTGTTCATGCAGACACAACTCTGTCCTTCGTACCTCTTTGCTGATAATCCTCTGCCCCCACAGAGATCTAGATGTGCATCATTTTACATCTCAGGCTGATTTCATGGGTGTTCAGAGTGGCTTGGTAGATTTCTAGCTAAATTCATGGGCCCATTCCCCCCACTCCTCTGTCATCTTGAAAAATTAACTGGCATTCTAAATCTTCTAGCTACTCTGATCATTGATTTTTGTATTGGAGCCTTTTGGATTGTCTAGCCATAGGCTAATTTTCTGAGAACCATATTTTTGGAATGGCAAAATGATGTATGGGTGTCATCTGATGTAAGAAGGACAAATGTAAGAAGGACTAATCAGAGACCCTTCTCCGGATATTTGTAACTGTAGCTGAGAGAACTATATAAGTTTCTCTTCAAGTTTTTTTTTTTTTTGTTACTTTTAACATATAAATTCTGTCATGCAAACTGGAGAAAAAAAGAAAGATGGTTTCAGGACAAAGACAATGAAATAGAAAATAATAATGAAAACCCTGATGGCATCATTGGCCTTAGTTCCTTTCTTATTTCTTATTTCCTTCTGTCCTTGGATTAGTTGAGAAATAATATTTATTTACAATAAATTATATCTTTCTTGCTTAAGCTAACTCAAGTGGTTTAACTGCAACCCAAAAAGTCCTAACGTATATACAGTATTCTAATGATTATTATTTATTCCACTATTTGATCTTGAACTCAGAATTAGATAAGTCAATATCATAGAAAACAATGGTTCTGGGATGCCAGGGTGGCTCAGTTGGTTAAGCCACTGCCTTCGGCTCAGGTCGTGATCCCAAGGACTTGGGATCGAGTCCCGCATCAGGCTTCTTGCTCAGCAGGGAGCCTGCTTCTCTTGCTGCCTCTGCCTGCCTCTCTGCCTGCTTGTGTGCACTTTCTCTTTCTACCTCTGGCAAATAAATTTTAAAAATCTTAAAAAAAACAGTGGTTCTTAAATCTGCTACATATCTTTATGGGCTTTAAAAATCTAAAATTCCATTTTGGTGGGAGTGAAAGCATGGAGAAAGCAACAACTACTTGTGAAATATAAACTTTTAGGAATTTAAAACCTATATCCATTCACCCAGGAACAATGCCTATGAAAATCCATCCCAAGGAAACTGATCCAAAATGTAGGAAATTTTAAATCTATTAATATAAACATGATTTATAGTGATGAAATCAGAAAAAAATCTATATGAGTAACAACTTTTTAAATTGTGATTAAAAATTTAAAGCAATAGTTTTTTTGAAAATGAATTTTAATAATGTGGAAATATTACTTCCTTTTTAAAGAAAATATTTGAAATTTTGCAAAAAAAGAAATTTTGTTAATACAAAATTGTATCCTCTCACATATTAAGATCTCCTTGAATTTTCATGCAAAATTTTCTTATCATGAAAGAGATTAAAGACAAAACAAAGAAAGAAAAAGACATACCATGCTCATGGATTAGAAGAACAAATATTATTAAAATGTCTATACTACTCAAAGCAATCTACAGATTTAATGGTATAATAAAACACCAACAGAATTTTTTACAGAAATAGAATTAGAACAGAAACTAGAACACAGAACTAGAATAGAAAATTTTAAAATGTATATAGAACCATGAAAGACCCCAAATAGACAAAGCAATTTTGAAAAAGAAAAGCAAAGCTGGAGGTATTGCAATTCCAGGCTTCAAGTTATATAACAAAGCCACAATAATCAAAATAGGTTTGTACTGGCACAAAAATAGATGCTTAGATCAGTGGAACAGATAGGAAACCCAGAAATCCACAATTATATGGTCAATTACAAAGCAGAAAAGAATATCCAATGGGGGAAAAAAGTTTTCAACAAATGGTGTTGGAAAAACTGGAGAGTAATATACGAAAGAATGAATCTGGGCCACTTTCTTACACCATATTAAAAAATAAACTCAAAATGGACTAAGACCTAAATGTGAGACCTAAAATTATAAAAATCCTTGAAGAGAGCATAGACAGTAACATCTCTGACATTGAACATAATGACATCTATGTCTCATAAGACAAGATAAATAAAATCAAAAATAAACTATTGGGACTACATAAAAAAAAACTTCTGTATGGTGGAGGAAAAAAAAACTAAAAGGCTATCTATGGGATGGGAGAAGATATTTGCAAATGACATATCTGATAAAGTGTTAGTATCCAAAATATATAAAGAACTTATAAAATTCAATACCCCAAAAAACAAATAATCTAACTCAAAAATAGGCAGAAGAAATGAACAGACATTTCTTAAAAGAAAATGTCCAGATAACCAACAGACACATAAAGACACTTCTCCAAAGAAAACATACAAATGGCCAACAGACGCATGAAAAAATGTTCCACATTACTTGCCATCAGGGAAATAAAAATCAAAACCACAATTGAGATATCACCTTACACCAATCAGAATGACTAAAATTAACAAGACAAGGACCAAAAAATGTTGGTGAGGATGTGGAGAAAGAGGAACACTCCTACGTTGTTGGTGGGAATGCAAGCTGGTACAGCCACTCTGGAAAAGAGTATAGAGATTCCTCAAGATGTTAAAAATAGGGCTACTGTATGACCCAGCAATGCATCACTGGGTATTTATCCCAAAGATACAGATGTAGTGCACATAAGGGGCACATGCACCTCATTTTCCACAATAGCCAAACTGTGGAAGCAGTGTCCACAATAGCCAAACTGTGCAAGGAGCCAAAATGTCCTTCAACAGATGAATGGATAAAGAATATGTGATTCATATATACAATGGAATGTTACTCAACCATAAGAAAGATTGAATAACTGCCATTTGTGTCAACATGGGTGGAACTGGAGGAGATTATACTGAGTGAAATAAGTCAATCAGAGATTGACAATTGTCATATGGTTCTACTTATATGTGGAAAATAAGAGTAGAGGACCATAGGGGAAGAGAGGGAAAACTGTAATGGGAAGAAATCAGAGGAAGACAAACCATGAGAGAATCTTAACTCTGACAAACAAATTGAGGGCTGTAGAAAGTAGGGGGTGGGGAGATGGAGTAATGGGCTGATGGACATTAAGGAGGGTATGGGATGTGATGAACACTGGGTGTTACACATAATTAATGAACACTACATAAAAAAACTAATGCTGTACTATATGTTGGCTAATTGAATTTAAATTCAAAAAAAGGTGCTCAGCATCAGTCATCATCAGAGAAATGCAAATTCAAACTTCAATGAGATATCACCGCACACTTGTCAGAATGGCTAATATTAACAACACATAAAGCAACAGACGTTGGTGAAGATGTAGAGAAAGGGGAACCCTCTTACTCTGTTGGTAAGATTGTTAGCTAGTGTTATCACTCTGGAAAATAGTATAGAGGTTCTCAAAAGTTAAAAATAGAACTACCCAAAAATCCAGTAATTGCACTACTCAGTATTTACCCAATAAATATAAAAGATGAATTCAAAGGGATACATTTACCCCATTTTATATAAAGTCTCAAATGGAATATTATTCAGCCATGTAAGAGAATGAATTCTTGACATTTGCAATGACATGAATGGAGCTAAAGAGTATATTGTTTTTTTTTAAAGATTTTATGTATTTATTTGACAGAGAGAAATCACAAGTAAATGGAGAGGCAGGCAGAGAGAGAGAGGGAAGCAGGCTCCCTGCTGAGCAGAGAGCTCAATGCGGGACTCGATCCCAGGACCCCGAGATCATGACCCGAGCCGAAGGCAGTGGCTTAACCCTCTGAGCCACCCAGGCACCCAAGGGTATATTGTTAAGCAAAATAAGTCAGTCAGAGAAAGACGAATATCATATGACTTCACTCATATGTGGAATTTAAGAAACCAAAGGCGGGGAGAGAGGGAAGACAAACCAAGAAACAGACAGAGAACACTGATGGTTGCCAAAGGGGATGAGGTTGAGGAGTATGGTTGAAGTAGGGTATGGGGCTTAAGAGGCTTAAGAGTACACTTATCTTGATGAACACTGAGTAATGTATAGAATTGTTGAATCACTATATTATCAACTTGAAACTAATATAACACTGTATATTAACTAACTGGAAAAAAATAAAATAAAATTTAAAAATAAATAAAATTGGCTTATTTAAAAGTGATCTATATTGGTTAACATTTCCATTCTCTAGTTCATCTTACATATTCAGAACACTGTTTAAAGATGCATATCTTTTTCAGATTATGTTAAGGATGATCTCATCTATAAAGAAAAATGGAAAACTTTGCAGTTTCTATATATACATTGTTGTACCTATTTACAAAAGAAGAAGAAGAAGATGAGGAGGAAGAAGGAGGAGGAGGAGGAGGAGGAGAGGAAGGATAAGAAGAAGAAGAAGAAGAGGAGGAGGAGGAGGAGGAAGAAGGAAGAGGAGGAGGAGGAAGAGGAGGAGGAAGGAAGGAAAAGAAAGCTATTTGTCATTCTACTTAAAGAATTCTAATAATTCAGAAAATTTCTGAGCTTTTGAAAATATGATATTTACTATGGACATATTAGGTCTATGTAAAGACACAATGGCACCTGAAGAAAAACTAGAATGAAATCAGAACCTCTGACATTGTGACTAACTGAAGCATTCAGCCCAGAATTTTAATGAGTAATGATGAAGACCCTATAGGTCCATAGTGAATATATTTTTAAACATGCCCCTTATTTTTTTTACGTCCTGGTATTTGATGAAACAGTCTGTTTTTGCTTAGTACATGGCATTTTATAGATTTCAGAACTATCCAATCTCAGCTGAAGCAATATTCTTGTACTCAAAAAGTTACAAAAGTGTTAAATATGACACCCAAGGTAAAATTAAAATTATAATCACATTTGTTGTAATTCAGAAAAAATGAAATATCAAATACTAACAACCTTTGACTAATATATGTGTTATAACCATGTTAAGTTTTAAGAGCTCCCATTTCATATGCCCATATTCTTTACTATGGTTGATACTTCCCAAGGTTCTAATAGGAAAGAATAATAAGAATAATTAGAAAAAAAAATTAAACTCACAAAAACAAAACAGAATGGAGGTTGCCAGAAGTAGGATGTTGGAGAAATGGGGATGTGTTGGTCAAAGGATACTCAGTTTCAATATAAATAAGTTCTGATAATCAATATGGTACAACATGGTGATTATAGTTAATAACACTGTATGCTGGAAACTTTCTTAAAATACATTTTAAACATTATCTCTCTCTTTCACACACACACACACACACACACACACAATGTGAGATAATAGAAATGTTAATGAATTTGATTGTGATCATCATTTCACAATGTATACACATACACGTCACACACACCATTTTAATTGTCAATTATACCTGAATAAAGCTACAAGGGGGTCAAGGAAAAAAAATACTATATATGACTTGATTCTCTTTACTGGTCAGGAATTCTCCAAAAAGTTTTACATTTATCACCTCATTTAATATCATATATCTCATCACATAGATACTAGAATACTAGAATATGATAATTTTATGGATGGGGAAGCACAGAAAGTATTAATGATTTTACCAAGGACATATAGTTACAAAGGGTTGGAGCCAGAATTCAAACCCTAGCAATATGACCCCAGTTTTGGTATCAAAAAGTAAACTTTCCCGGGGCACCTGGGTGGCTCAGTGGGTTAAAGCCTCTGCCTTCGGCTCAGGTCATGATCTCAGGGTCCTGGGATCAAGCCCCACATCGGGCTCTCTGCTCCACAGGGAGCCTGCTTTCCCTTCTCACTCTCTGCCTTCCTCTCTGCCTACTTGTGATCTCTGTCTGTCAAATAAATAAATAAAATCTTAAAAAAAAAAAAAAGGAAACTTTCCCAAAAGATATTGGCCTGACTTTTGACTAAGAATTCTCTTGACATTGAAATAACAGGTTGATTCTCTTCTCTCCTCAAACTGCTTATTTCACTCAGTTTAATGAACCAACAGATAAAACGTTAACATATTCTTCATTAGCATTATTCATAAATCTGAAAACAAAGAAATGGAAGAAAAACAATTGTGGTATAGGGACCAGTAGACATACAATGTGCAGGTTGCTAAGGTAGACGATAGTGAGAAAGACCTCTCTAAAGAAAATAAATTGTACCTGGAAAAAATGCCATGCCCTCTATTTCCCTCTTGTCCACAGATTTAAGCATCAATATGTACTACTGTTTTTAATTTCTGTAATTAAAGTATTTATCAGATATTTTAAAATAAGTATAAGAAAAGAGCCAAATAAGAAAATAAGAGGCTAGAATGCAATAAAGGAAAGTTTAGTGCTCCCAAATTTGCTGGATTTTGGTCTTCCCCTTCTTGAATTGGCAGTATATCAAGATATGCACAAACTAAATTAGGGAGCAGATCTACACAGCATTTCCTCTCTACTCTGCATTCTCTGAATGCACTGGCCAAAGGTTTTTTTAATTTCATACATCATTTACAACTAGTTGTGTTGCTCTGTAGTCATTACTGGACTCAGCCTGAGCACCAAAAAGGAACACAAAACAACATATAGACATACATATTTGGCATTGTCACAATGCAAAATAGTCCAAGTCCACTGCACTATGACTCTAGAAAAGTCACACACCCAGAATATAAAGTGCCCAAGAACTAATTAATCTTTGTGATTGTTTGTCAAAACAAGTCAGATATGTATGCTAATTCTAAATAAGTCCCCCCACCACTGTGGAAGTCATATTAAGTAGCTGAAGGAACCCAAGGCAGGAGTTTCCTTAATAGAATGAATGTTGGGCATGCTTGCTATTTACCAAATTTAACTGTCTCATTTATTAGACTCCCTGTCAGTCATCAAAGTTAAATTTTAAGCTTTTGTTGAGATAAGAAATTATGACAAGAAAAATCTTATTTACGTTGGAATTTGAGGTTATTTTAAAATGCTTTGTTTATCTGTTGTACTTTCTTTTTCCCACCCAGTTCCCCTGTAGGAAGAGCAAATACATTGCGCTTTTTAGAGGTTATTGGTTTATGTCACATTATACATACTCAAACTTTGTCCTTTGGGTAAAATGCCTATCTTTGTGAGATATATGTCTAGGACAAATTTATCATGACCTATGCATCAGTCAGGGTTCTTCCTAGAAGTAGAACAAATGGTATCTATATATATTTATATATCTGAATATCTATATATAATGTACTGAGAGAGGCTGAGTTCTTGGAGGAATTGGATTACAGACCATGTAATTATGGAGATCAACAACTATGAAATCTGTAAGGCAGGCTAGCAGGATAAAAATTCATGTAAGCATTGATGATGCAGTTTTGAGTCCAAAACTCATAAGACAGAACAGCAGAGTGAAAACTGCAGCATGATTTTTATGTTACAGTCTAAAGGGCTTAAACGCCTTTGGAAAACCTCAATCTTTGTCTTAAGGCCCTGGACTGATTGTATGAAGTTCACCCTCATTATGAAGGGTAATCTGCTTTAACATCAACTGATTGTAAATTTTTATTGCACATAAAAATATTTTCATAATAATTAGACAAGTATTTGACCAAATAAATAGGCACCATACCTTAGCTAACCTGACACATAAAATTACCCATTATAACCCAAAAAGACACAGACACACACAGACACACAGACACACACACACACACTCCAGCCTCATTATCACTGTGTTTTAAACCACTGACATTAATCATGTTAAATATTTAAAGAAAATTTTATATAACACATTTTTAGTGGTTAAAGCCCATGAATTACTAAAAAAAAATAACTTTCTTTGATGGCTTTCTGAGAGGTATGCTCTTCTTTTCACTGAAATTAATTATATGACAGTTAATATGCTAATCTACTGAGAATGAAGTAGTATTCCTGTAAGTAGGTTGTTTTCTTTTCTACCATTCATAGGGGTTGAGATTCCAAAATATGTAAATGCTTAGTTTTGCTTAGCTAATAGTACTGAAGATAAATCTATTCATTACAGTATTTATCCTCTTGGCAATGGACCAACATTACTTAAACCAAGCTAAAAACCTCTCAAAATAAAATTTCATGTACCTAGTGCCATTTTGGAAAAGAAAGACCACCAAAATGTTTGATGGACTAGTTTAATGATTGAAGGCTACAAAAATGCCATTTTGGACAGCTTTTAAATTACACTGCTTGCCATCCATGACACAGATATTCAGAGGCTTGGATAGTTTACCTATATAGTCATAAACCATGTGATAGCAGATGGGTTTTTGTATCTATCACCTGCTAAATATGGATCAGTATCTACATTTGAAAATTAATTCTGTAATATTTAGAATTATTAGTTAGTGGTCAGTTTTCCTCACTTAATTTTGAAGTCCATGTTAATTTTTTCTAGATAAACCAGTGCTTTTTTCCAAAGGTTACCAACTTTATCAATTTCATTTAGAAACTATTTTTGAATGTCTTTTTTTTTTCAGTGCTCCAAGATTCATTGTTTATGCACCAAGCCCAGAGCTCCATGAATACATGCCCTCCTTGATCAAAAGCTTACTTCTATCAGTAACAAACTAAGGCTACAATTCAGCATAATCTCAGAAAATTAAAACACACCCTTTATTAAACTTTGGAAATGCCTATTAAAATTAATTGAGACCTTAGCTCTTTGCTAGACTCTTTCTTAATGGGCTTGGAGAAAAAGAGAATAAATCCAGAAAACAAAATACTTTTTTTAATGACTATGGTCCATATTAATTTTGGTTGGTTTAAACTAAAATTAATTGTATATTTCTACTTTAAATGTTTATGACTATCTTCCAGGAAATACATGCATGCTTTTAAAAACCAAGAAAGTACTTTATTTGTCAAGCAAACAAACAAATGAACAAATAAGAATACTGAAAAATACAAGATAAAACAATTTAAAAGAATAGTATTAATTTAAAGGTCAGATTTTGCCAGTTAAAAGGACAACCTAGCTAGTGGATTATTAAAAGATTCATTAATAGTCAATGAATTGCTGGCTGCAGTCATACTTTTGTACAACTGCTAAACCAGGGACAGAATTTATTCATTTAATTTAAATCTTATGCTTATAGTTCTCTAGTGATTTCATTAGACAGATGAACTGACTTGTACATGACAAAGTTTTCCTTTTGTAGTTTGATGTATTTCATGCACATTGATTTCTATGGAAGACCCAAAGAAAGCCACACCTCTAATGTGATTTCTGAATAACTAGATTTTAGTTACTGATGAAGCTAGAGTTGAGACATATTGTGGGCAGAGTCCCTAATCTCCTGTGTATGTATTTAAATACTGTAATATTGCATTCAGTTAACTCCTTTATGTTTGGTTACAAAATTTCCAAATATACTTTTATATCAAAAGATAAAATATATTATCAAATCACAAGAATATATGAGCACTTTACTAAATTTTAGTAAAAATACAAATGCTTTCACAATGTTTATATGATTATTCATACATTCAACCAAGGAATTATCATGAACACATGTAAGCAATGTGGTTTTAGTTTATGGACACTTAAAACTCCACAATTCTGAACCTTATCTTCTCTATCTTCTAAATAGTGAGAAATATCAGTAATTGCTTTTTTCTTTCATTCAATTAAATAAGCAGAGTAGAAAAACTGGAAAACTGCACTGTGTTTTCCTTTGCTGATGTTCAAAGTAATGGTAACAAATTATGCACTATGAAAAAGTCAGATTTTCTGTACCAGCATTAGTGATTCAAGATAGGTTTCTCTACTAAGTTATCTCACTGATCTTGTACCATCAAAATCCATTCTTCCTACTATTATGTTATGGGAAATGTAGATAGTTACGACATCTGGGATATCCCCCTAAGCATATCAATAAGGCTAGAGAGACAACAAAACAAAGGATTTTGTTACCAATCAAGCAATTGATATTGAGTATCTCAAGGGTGCTTTGAGATCAGAGTATTAGGGGAATTACATTTTCCACACATGACAAATATACTGTTTCCTTTCTTTCCTCCAAAAACAGAAAGCTAAAAAACAAGAACCAAACCATCTTCCTGTATGACAAAGAAATCCTTGCTCAGTCTTCTGACCTGAAACACTGTTATATTCAATATATCACACAATAAAAACAGTAACACTGCACAATGTATCTGCAATGAATGTTTGAACTATATTAATATTCATTGAGTAATCATTTTAACCATGGTTTTATGTAAGCCAGACAAAATCATGATAATAGATCTTAGATTCCTGTTTCTTCATACTGTCACTGAATTGGATCAACACTGTTCATAGTAAATAATCAAAATATTGTAGTCATGAATTGCCTTGAAAAACTAAGTACTGGTAAATGAACAGTGTCAGAGATTTAAAGCAGATTCTTCAATATAGCAAATGAGATCAGAGCATATAAAATAAATGACAGTCTTGGAAGATCCCAAGTTTCTCAAAATAAAAAGCTAATGAGCTATCTGTGGTGCCTATATATAAATATCCTGTTTTAAAAATTCTTTGAATAAACAGGAACATATACTATCTTGATACAAGAAGTGCTGTGAAAAGTATATCAGATTTGCCAAAATCCTTCCTCTCTTTAATGAGTGATCCAAATAACATGCTCATGTAGTGGATGCTTCAAAATTTCATAATTATTTGCTTTGTTCATATTTATATCATTTAAATGACTCTTCAGAATCATAAAAATCTACTAAACCTGAATAAAGCAAATAAAAGGTTTGCCATTCTCTATCAGTTTATCTGACTATACAAAAGAAACTTCTAAGAAGCCAAATAAAACACATGTTCATTAGCCTCACGTTTTCATAGTTGAAGTGGCTTTGTCCATTCAATTACTCTATGATCCTCTCTTCTTTCTAAAGATGCTATTTTTCATATATATAGATTTTAAGGAGGAAAACATTACAAGAATACACCAGATAAGCATTTCATGAATCCTGACTTATTCCCATGTAAACTGAAAAAAAATTTCTGAGATATTGTAAAAATAATGAAAATGAAAATTAAGAATATATCCCTTAAATAGTTTCAACATAATATCATTTAGCTTAAAGTTCAGCTCAAGCCCAATGTTTCCCTGTTGATTTTGTCTGGATGATCTATCCATTGCTAAAAATGGGGTATTGAAGTCTCTTTCTATTGTTTTATTGTTGTCTATTATTCCCTTCAGAGTTGTTAGTATTCACTTAATATATTTAGGTGCTTCAATGTTGGGTGAATATATATTTATGATTACTATATCTTCTTAAGGAACTGACCCCTTTATTATTATGCAATGGCCTTCTTTATCTCTTGTTACCATTTTTGTCTTAAAGTCTATTTTATCTGATATAAGCATAGCTACCCCAGCTTTATTTTGGTTTTCATTGGCTTTGTTAATCTTTTTCTACTCCTTCCCTTTGAGTCTGTGTATGTCTTTAAAGATGAAATTGCTGTCTTGTAAGCAGTATGCAGTAATTAGATCTTGTTTTTGTTTTGTTTTGTTTTGTTTTGTTTTTGAACAATTCAATACATTACATCTAGAGTAATTGTTGATAGGTATAAACTTACTAATGTCATCCTATTAATTGCTTTGGGACTTTTTTTGCAGTTCTTTTGTTCTTTTCTTGCTTTCTTCTTTGGAACATTTTTTTACCCCCATAACAGTGTATGTTCTAACTCTCTTTTTATCATCTGTGAATATGCTGTGGCTTTTGCTTTGGATTACCATGAAGTTTAGAAAAAAGAAAAATCTTAAAAATATAATCTAGGGGTGCCTGGGTTGCTTAGTTGGTTGGGCATTTGACTCTTGGTTTTAACACAGGTCCTGATCTCAAAGTCATAGGTTCAAAGCCCAGGTCAGGCTCTGCTCAGTGGGGAGTCTGAGATTCTTTCCCTCTCGCTCTGTCCATTTTGCTTATGTACTCTTTTTGTCTCTCTCTCTTTCTCTCAAATAAAGAGATAAATCTTTAGAAAAATATATAATTATTTATCACTGGCCAATTATTTCTTTCTTGACCTTGATCCATGCACCTTGGGGAAGTGGGGGGGGCAGTAAAAGACAAAGTGCATCTCTTACTTACCCTCTCCAATGTAGTCAATTCCATACAATGTGCTGGGATTCATTTGCTAAAAATCTGGACTTCCACAAAAGCTTTCTGCTTTATGTGTGACTATCTAAGACAGAGATTTCTAGGGGATTCTGGACCATGACCGAGAAGATTTGGGGCCAGTTCAGGGGTCAGTGCAGTGTCCACAGCAAGGACCAAGGTATCTATGACAATTGTCTAATGTATAAGGGGACAAGACTTCTCCTGGGTCCTTTGGCATATGGTGCTGAATCCCAACATACACAACTTTTGTCAATGGAGAGATGACAAATTATTATTATTGAGGGGTGAATCCAGTGAGGGACTTCTTATTCAACCATATTTGTTAATACCAATCACCTCTCACTTTTTAAGGATAATTTCAAAGGGAATAGAATTCTATATATTATGTTTTTCTTTTCTTTCTTTCTTTCTTTTTTTTTTGTAATCTCAACATCCCTCTCTTCTTGTTGGAATGGTTACTGAAGAGAAATCATGTGTATTTCTTATCCTTGTTTCTTTATTGATAAGGCTCAACACACTGGGTATAGAAGAAACATACCTCAGCATAATAAAGGTCATATTTGACAAACCCACAATTAACATCATATTCAATGCTGAATTATTGAAAACTTTATTGATAAGTTTTGTTTAGGTGTTTTTCTTTATTTTTTTAATTTGAAAATGATAAGATTAGTTGTGTTGTGGAGGGGAGCATTATCTTTCTTGATGTTCTCTGAATATCCTGAATCTATGGTTTGTTGTCTGACATTAATCTGGTGAAATTCTTAGCCATTTTTGTTTCAAATATTTATTTTGATTCTATCTTTTCTTCCCTCAGCTGGATTCTAATTTAGTTGCTCTGAAGTTGGATGCATATACATTTATGATTTTCATATCATTTTAATTTGATGCAACTAAATATATTATGCAAATGCTAACAGATCTGGAAGAAGAAGTAAACAATGACACAACAATAGAAGGGAAATTGAATACTCCACTTCCAGCATTAGATAGATCATCCAGGCAAAAAAACAATTTAGAATCACTGGAAAAACCATACTTCAGATGAGATGAGCCTAATAAATATATAGAGAACTTTCCATCAAATAGCAGCAAAATATACACATTTCTTTAGTGTGCACAGAACAGTTCTCAGGATAGATTATGTGATAGGTCACAAAATAAGTTTTAGCAAATGCAAAGAAATTGAAAATATACCAAGGATATTTTCTCACCACAGGATTATGAAACTAGAAATCAATAACATGAGAAAAGCTGGATACTTCACAAATATGTGAAGATTAAACAATGTGCCACTGAATAACCAATGGGTCAAAGAAGAAATGAAACAAAATTGTTTTCTTGAAACAAAAATCAAAACACAATCTATCAGAACTATGGGATGCTGCAAAATCACTTATAGCAGGAAAGTTTATGCCAACAAAATGCATACATAAAGAAACAAGAAAGAACTCAATCTTACATCATCCATCAAATAACTTGAAAAAAAAAACAAATTAAGACCAATTTTAGCAGAACAAATAAAATAACAAAACTCAGTGTCCAAAAAAAGAAAGAAAGAAAAGAAAGAAAGAAAGAAAGACCAGGACACAAGAGAAAATGTCAATGAAACTAAGATGTTTTTGGAAAGGAAAAGAAAATTGACAAATCTTAGCTAGACTAAGAAAAAAACCCCACAAGATTAAAATAAATAAAATCAGAAATGAAAGAGGAAGCATTTATAACTATACCACAAAAATGCATAGGGTTGTATAAGACTACTGTAAAATATGCCAACAAATAGGATAACCTAGAAGGAATAAAGAAAAAAAATTCCTAGAAACATACAATCTACCCAAACTGAATCATGAAGAAATAGAAAACCTGAGTTGACAAATAATGAGCAAGGAGATTGTATCAGTAGTAAAAAAAAAAGCCTCCCAGCAGGGGTTTCTGAGTACCTCAGTTGGTTAAGGATTTCTCTTCAGCTCAGGTCATGATCTTGGGGTCCTGGGACTGAGCTACACAACAGGTTATCTGCTCAGCAGGGAACCTATTTATCCCTTTCTCTCTACCTGACTCTCTGCTGACTTGTGCTCTCTGAATTTGTCTCTCTCTCATCAAATAAATAAATAAAAATACAAAAAAAAAATCTCCAAGACTTCCAACATAAAAAAGCCCAGGACCAAATGGTTTCGCTGGTAAATTCTACCAAACATTTAAAGAAGAATGAATACCAGAGCACCAGGGTGCCTGGGTGGCTCAGTCAGTTACGCACCCTACTCTTGGTTTTGGCTCAAGTCATGGTCTCATGGATCATGATCCAGCCCCACATCAGACTCCAAGCTTAATAGGGTTCTTCTCAAGAGTCTCTTCCTCTGTGTCTCCCCCACTTGCACAAATGTGCTCATTCTCTCTATCAAATAAATAATCTTTTAAAAAATAGAGTGAATGCCAATCTTCCTCACATTGTTCCAAAAAATTAAAGAGGAGGTAATACTTTCAAACTCAATTTTAATTGTTATTTTTTAAATTCAGGTATAATTAACATATAATGTTATATTCATACATATGATATATTGATTCAACAATTCTATATATTACATAATGTTCACAATGATAACTGTAGTCTTCATCCCTTCCACCTATTTTTATGAGGTCAATATTATCCTCATAAAAAAGCCAGATAAGGACACCACAGGACAAGAAAAGTATAGATCAGTATATCTAATCAATATAGATGTAAAAATTCTCAACAAACACTAGCAAATCTAATTTAAAAACACATTTAGGGGCGCCTGGGTGGCTCAGTGGGTTAAAGCCTCTGCCTTCGCTCAGGTCGTGATCTCGGGGTCCTAGGATCAGGCCCCGCATGGGGCTCTCTGCTCAGCGGGGAGCCTGCATTCCTTCCTCTCTCTGCCTACCTCTCTGCCTACTTGTGATCTCTGTCGAATAGGTGAAATCTTAAAAAAATCTCTATAGGGCTGTTATTATAAAAAAAATTTAATAGATTATACACTATGACAAAGGGGCATTTATCTGGGGAATACAAGGATCACTGAACATAAGCAAACTACCAAATGTGACACACCACATTAATAGAATGAAAGATAAAAGCATATGATCATTTCAATAAATGCAGAAAAAAATTAGACAAAATATAATATCCTTTCATGAAAAAAAAAAGTGCCCAACACTTTGGGTATAGAAGAAGCATACCTCAGCATAATAAAGGTCATATTTGACAAACCCACAATTAACATCATATTAAATGCTGAATTATTGAAAACTTTTCCTCTAAAATCAAGAACATGATACAGATGCCCACTTATCACTCTTATTAACATAGAACTGGAAGTCCTATCTCGAGCAATCAGGCAAAATAAATAAATGAAACATATCCAAATTGGAAAGGAAGAAGTAAAATTGTCATTGTGTTATATAATCTTATATAGAGATAATTTTTTTTAAATTAATCTCTTTTTTCCAATTTATTTATTTTCAGAAAAACATTATTCATTATTTTTTCACCACACCCAGTGCTCCATGCAAGCCGTGCCCTCTATAATACCCACCACCTGGTACCCCAACCTCCCACCCCCCTGCCACTTCAAACCCCTCAGATTGTTTTTCAGAGTCCATAGTCTCTCATGGTTCACCTCCCCTTCCAATTTACCCAAATTACCTACTCCTCTCTAACGCCCCTTGTCCTCCATGCTATTTGTTATGCTCCGCAAATACATGAAACCATATGATAACTGACTCTCTCTGCTTGACTTATTTCACTCAGCATAATCTCTTCCAGTCCCGTCCATGTTGCTACAAAAGTTGGGTATTCATCCTTTCTGATGGAGGCATACTACTCCATAGTGTATATGGACCACATTTTCCTTATCCATTCATCCGTTGAAGGGCATCTTGGTTCTTTCTATAGTTTGGCGACTGTGGCCATTGCTGCTATAAACATTGGGGTACAGATGGCCCTTCTTTTCACGAGATCTGTGTCTTTGGGGTAAATACCCAGGAGTGCAATTGCAGGGTCATAGTGAAGCTCTATTTTTAATTTCTTGAGGAATCTCCACACTGTTCTCCAAAGAGGCTGCACCAACTTGCATTCCCACCAACAGTGTAAGAGGGTTCCCCTGTTGGAGAGGATGTGGAGATAGAGATAAAATTTTAAAGATTCAACCAAAACACTGTTAGAACTAATCAACAAATTCAGTAATGTTGCTGAATACAAAATTAGCATATATAAATCAGTTCTGATGTTCTACAAAATATCTTAAAAAGAAACAAACAATCCCATTCAGAAAAGCATCAAAAACAATAAAATACTTGGGAATAAGTTTAACCAAGAAGGTGAAAAATCTGTACACTGACAACAACAAGACTTTATGAAAGAAACTGAAGACACAAACAAATTAAAAAGAATATCCCCATGTTCAGTTGCACCCATGTTCATGGATTGGCAGAAGTAGTATTGTTTAAATGTATATATTACCAAAAGCTATCTATAGATTAAATATAGTCCATTTTTTGAAATTCCAATGGCATTTTTCACAGATATAAAACAATAATCCTAAATTTTGTTTGGAATTACAAAAGACCACAAATAGTCTAAGCAATCTGGAGGGGAAAAAAATGCTGGAAGCACCATGCCTCCAGATTTCAAAATCTACTACAAAGCTACAGTAATTAAAACAGTATGGTACTAGGTGCCTAGGTGGCTCAGTTAGTTAATCAACTGCCTTCAGCTCAGGTCATGATCCTGGAGTCCTGGGATCAAGTCCTGCATTGGGCTCCCTGCTTGGCCGGGAGTTTTCTTCTCCCAATAACCTCTCTCCTCTCATGCTCTCTCTCTCTCTCTATCGCAAATAAATAAATAAAATCTTAAAAGAAACCAGTATGATACTGACATTTAAATAGACATGTAGAACAATAGAACACAATAAAGATGCCAGAATTAAACTCTCACATATGTGGGCCACTAATATTTACAAAAGATACAAGAACATTCAGTAAGATAGCTATAGTCTCTTCACAAACTGTGTTGGGAAACTGGGTAAACATATGCAGATAATGAAATTAGACCCCTGTCTTCCACTACTGATTAAAGATTTGAACATAAGACCTGAGCAATAGGAGTTAAGATAGTAGAGTGGTAAAATCTTTTGCTTGCCTCATCTCTCAAACACATTAGATAATTATCAAATTATTCTGAATACCCAGGAAAGAAATCTCAAACTGCACAACAGTGGGAGAAAATAGGTCACATCGTGGAAGGAAGAAGGTGTGGTGATGTAATTTGGGGGAGAAAAGAATCACAGATGCTGTGGAGGGGAGAGAGCCCTGATCAAAGAGAGAAGAGTGAGAAATAGAAATAGAAGAGAGAGAGAGAGAGAAAGTAAGAAGAAATTGCACAAGGAAAACACCTCCCCAAAACCTTTGACTGGGAAGATGACAGGGGCTGATTATCTTGAGTTGTTTACAAGCAGCAGGACTGAAAGTCTGAAGTTTGCACCATCACCACAGTTAAGCCTGCCAGGCATAGCAGTGTTCCTGCAGAGAAGGAGGACAGAGGCCTCAGAGCAGATGGCATGTTCTGAGGATCCCCTGGGTCACACTGGGAGAGACAGTTGTCCTTCCTGGAGTGCATTTAGGAGAGGAAGCACTGTTTCTTGGGGAACAGAAGAGCTGGTGGGAAACATTGAGCTGAACTGTTCATTAACATAGGAGTAGAGATGCCTGCTGAGGGCAACTAACCTGGATGTTGGCTTTTTGCTACAATTTACCATAAAATCCAAGGCTCTGCCTGATCATGCAACTGCAGTTCTGGGACACACCAGGACCAGTCACAGCATGGTGAGACCCTCTCCCAAAAGGTCAGTGTGGGTGTGGGCAATGCCAGGAAAATTTGGAGATTTGAACCCCAGCTATGCATCTGAGAAAAAAAAAAAAAAAAACACAGGAGTACTGTGTGCTGCCAGGTGGGCATACAGCAAAGAAATAGACAGGGTGAAGACAGGGATCTAACAAAAACATGGAACACAAGAGGAGAGATTGTTCACTCTTCTCTTGGGCTTCCTAAACAACAATGGGTGCACAATCCCCTCTCCCAGGAAAGGGGTGGGATGCTGCTATTTTTTCCTCTTCCCATGAGCATGGATGGACTTCAGGGAGTTGTACAGGACACACAGTGGAGACTTGAGCCACATACACCAATCTCCACACATGTGCACCTTGCAGGTGTCTTTTCTAATAGGTCAAGTGTGATTGAGAACCAGAGCAACAGCAGGTCCTTCCCTGGAAGACCAGCACAACCCCCACACACATGGTCTACTGATCATAGAGTGCTGCTGCAAAGCTTCAGCTCTAGTGTAATTAGGACTGAACAGAGGTTTTCTTAACATACAAAAGAAGGGACCTAGATAAAATGCCAAGACAGAGGAATTCATCCCCCCCCCAAAAAAAAAGAACAAGAAGTAGTCATGGCCAGGGAGTTACATCAAAAGAGATGTAAGTGAAACCATATGATAACTGACTCTCTCTGCTTGACTTATTTCACTCAGCATAATGGCTTCCAGTCCCATCCACGTTGCTACAAAAGTTGGGTATTCGTCCTTTCTGATGGAGGCATAATACTCCATAGAGAAGGGATTTGGGGTAAATTGGAAGGGGAGGTGAATCTTGAGAGACTGTGGACTCTGAAAAACAATCTGAGGGGTTTGAAGTGGCGGGGGTGTGGGAGGTTGTGGTACCAGGTAGTGGGTATTATAGAGGGCACGGATTGCATGGAGCACTGGGTGTGGTGAAAAAATAATGAATACTGTTTTTCTGAAAATAAATAAATTTTAAAAAAAAGATAGGATTGGGGGGGAGAGAAACTATAAGTGACTCTTAATCTCGCAAAACAAACTGAGGGTTGCTGGGGGGAGGAGATTTGGGAGAAGGGGTGGGGTTATGGACATTGGGGAAGGTATGTGCTATGGTGAGTGCTGTGAAGTGTGTAAACCTGGCAATTCACAGACCTGTACCCTGGGGGATAAAAATACATTATATGTTAATAAAATAAGAAAATTAAAAACAAAACAAAACAAAACAAAACAAAAAAAGAGATGTAAGTAATATGCCTGAACCAGAATTTAAAACATTAATACAGACACTACTTGGGTTTGAGAAAAGCATAGGGAAAACAAACAAACAAACAAACAGAGACACCCATACTGCAGAGATAAATGACCTAAAAACTAGTCCTGCTGAAATAAAAAATGCTATAACTGAGATGCAAAACTGACCAGATGTAATGGCCACAAGGACAGAAGAAGCAGAAGAATGAATCAGTGATATAAAAGATAAAGATAAAAATGAGCTGAAAAAAAGGGAAAGAAAAATATTGTATTATGAATGTAGATTTAGGGAACTCACCAACTTCATAAAGCATACTGACATTTGTACCAGTGGAGTCCCAGAAGAGAGGTAAAAGGGAGCAGAAGGTTTATATGAGCAAATTATACCTGAAAACTTCCCTAATGTGGGAAAACAGATACCCAAAACCAGGAGGAACAAAGATCTCCCATCAAAATATAAAAGGCCAGACAACACCAAGACATATTGTAGTAAAATTGCAAAATACAGAGATAAAGAAAAAAAATCCTGAAAACAGGAGAAAAAAAACATTTTAATGTACAAGGGAAGACAAATCAGTTTAGCAGCAGATATATCCAAAGAAATCTGGCATATCAGAATAAAGTAACATGATATCTTCAGTATGATGAATGGGAAAAAATATGCAGTTAAGAATATTTTATCCAGTTAGGCCATTCAGAATACAATTAAATATAAAATTTTTCCCAGAAAAGAAAAACTAAAAGAGCTCCTGAACACTAAACCAATCCTGTAAGAAATACTAAAAGGGGCCTTTGAGTGGGGAAGTCCAAAAGTGACAAAGATTAGAAAGGAACAGAGAAAATCTCCAGAAGCAAATGATTTCACATGTAATAAATTCATACCCATGAATAAATTCATACTCATGATGATTCACTTTGAATATAAATGGACTAAATGCTCCAATCAAAAGACCAAGGGTCACCCATGGTTGAGCCTGGTGGTGGGTATTAAAGAGGGTATGTATTGCATAGAGCACTGTGTATTATATGAAAACAATGAACCTTGGAAAACTACATCAAAAACTAATGATGTATTGTATGATGACTAACATAACACACACACACACAAAGAAAAAAAGTATCAAAATTGATACAAAACAAGAATCATTTATATACAGCCTACCATATACTCATTTTAGAGCTAAAGACACCTACAGATTGAATGTGAGGAGGATAGAAAAACATTTATCGTGCTAAGGGACATCAAAAGAAAGATGGAATAGATATACTTTTATCAGAAAAATTAGATCTTAAGCCAAAGACTATAATAAGATATGAAGGGGCACCTGGGAGGCTCAGTGGATGAAGCCTCTGCCTTTGGCTCAGGTCATGGTCTCAGGGTCCTGATAGAGCCCCACATCAGGCTCTCTGCTCGGTGGGGAGCCTGCTTCTCTCCTCTCTCTCTGCCTGCCTCTCTGTCTACTTATAATCTCTGTCTGTCAAATAAATGAATAAAATCTTTTAAAAAAATAAGATACAAAGAAGGACACTATGTCATAATAAAAGGGTCTATAAAACAAGAAGATCTAATGATCATAAATATTTATATATATATATACCACACATATATATGTATTCATATTTATTATCAAATATATTAATATATTGATATAATACATATAATATGTAATATTTATTATATATTATATTGCATATACACAATTATAATTGTATATAATTAGATTACATACTAATATTATTATAGATCAATAAGTGATTATATATAAATTATATTTGATTTAGTAAATGTAATAATTATATATAGAATATATTAATGTGATATATATTAAATTATATAAATTATAAAAATGTATATATAAATAGATATATAAATATATAAATTAATAACAAACATAAAGGAACTCATTGGTAATAATGTAATAGTAGTAAGGGACTTTAATACCCCACTCACAGCAAGGAACAGATAATCTAAGGAGAAAATTAACACGGAAACAGTAACTTTTAATGACATACTGGAACAGATGGACTTAACAGATATAATCAGAACACTTCATCCAAAAGCAGCAGGATACGTATTCCTGTCAACTCCACATAGAACATTCTCCAGAATATATCACATACCAGGTCATAAATCAGGCCTCAACAAGTACAAAAAGAAGATCATACCATGCATATTTTCAGGATACAATGTTATGAAGCTTGAAGTTGACCACAAGAAAAACTTTGGAAAGCCCACA
This sequence comes from Neogale vison, assembly GCF_020171115.1. Lineage (NCBI taxonomy): Eukaryota > Metazoa > Chordata > Mammalia > Carnivora > Mustelidae > Neogale > Neogale vison. The sequence goes on from NC_058105.1 coordinate 23,407,871, forward strand.
AGTACATGGGCATTAAAAACATCCTACTAAAGAAGGAATGGGTTAGGGGCGCCTGGGTGGCTCAGTGGGTTAAGCCACTGCCTTTGGCTCAGGTCATGATTCCAGGGTCCTGGGATTGAGTCCCACATCAGGCTCTCTGCTCAGCAGGGAGCCTTCTTCCTCCTCTCTCTCTCTCTCTGCCTTCCTCTCTGCCTACTTGTGATATCTCTCTGTCAAATAAATAAATAAATTCTTTAAAAAAAATAAAAGAAGGAATGGGTTAACCAGGAAATTAAGAGAATGGTTGAGTTTCATTCTTCTATACATTGCTGTCCAATTTTCCCAGCACCATTTATTGAAGAGACTGTCTTTTTTCCACTGTATATTTTTTTCCTGCTTTGTCAAAGATTATTTGACCATAAAATTGAGGGTCCATATCTGGGTTCTCTACTCTGTTCCACTGATCTATGTGTCTGTTTATGTGCCAGTACTATGCTGTCTTCGTGATCACAGTTTTGTAGTAAAGCTTGAAATCAGGCGATGTGATGCCCCCAGTTTAGTTTTTCCTTTTCAACATTTCTTTAGCAATTCAGTGTCTCTTCTGGTTCTATACAGATTGTAGGACTGTTTGCTCCAGCTCTTTGAAAAATGCCTGTGGAATTTTGATTGGATGGCATTGAAAGTATAGATTGCTCTAGGCAGTACAGACATTTTAACAATTATTTGTTCTTCTGATCCATGAGCATGGAATGCTCTTCTACCCTTTTTGTGTCTTCTTCAATTTCCTTTATGTGTGTTCTGTAATTCCCCGAATACAGATCCTTTACCTCTTTGGTTAGGTTTGTTCCCAGGTATCTTATGGTTCTTGGTGCTATAGTAAATAGAATCGATTCTCTAATTTCCCTTTCTATATTTTCATTGTTAGTGTATAACAAAGCAACTGATTTCTGTACATTGATTTTGTATCCTGCCACATTACTGAATAGCTATATGAGTTCTAGTAGTTTGGAGGTGGAGTCTTTTGGGTTTTCCATATAAAGTATCATGCATCTGTGAAGAGAGAGATTTGACTTCTTCATTGCCAATTTGAATACCTTTTATTTCTTTGTGTTGTCTGATTGCTGTTGCTAGGACTACTAGTACTATGTTGAATAACAGTGGTGAAAGTGGACATCCTTGTTGTATTCCTGATCTCAAAGGGAAGGCTGTCAGCTTTTCCCCATTCAGGATGATATTCACTGTCGGTTTTTCATAGACAGGTTTTATGAAGTTGAGGAATGTTCCCTCTATCCGTATACTTTGAAGGGTTTTAACCAGGAATGGATGCTCTATCTTGTCACAAGGTTGTTTTTTTTTTTTTTCTGCATCAATTGATAGGACCATGTGGTTTTCTATCTTCTCTTATTGATTCATTCTATCACATTGATTGATTTGCGAATGTAGAACCACCCTTGCCTCTCAGGAATAAATCCCACCTTTTGCGGTAAATAATTTTTTTTTTAAAGATTTTATTTATTTATTTGACAGACAGAGACCACAAGTAGGCAGAGAGGCAGGCAGAGAGAGAGGAGGAAGCAGGCTCCCCGCCGAGCAGAGAGCCCGATGCGGGACTTGATCCCAGGACCCTGAGATCATGACCTGAGCCAAAGGCAGCAGCTTAAACCACTGAGCCACCCAGGCGCCCCAACGGTAAATAATCTTTTTAATGCACTGTTGGATCCCTTTAGCTAGGATCTTGTTGAGAATCTTAACATCCATATTCATCAGTGACATTGGTCTGAAATTCTCCGTTTTGGTGAGGTCTTTGCCTGGTTTGGGGATCAGGGTAATGCTGGCTTCATAAAAAACATTCTGAAATATTTCTTTCTGCTTCTATTCTTTGAAACAGCTTCAGGAGAATAGGTATTATTTCTTCTTTGAAAGTTTGGTAGAATTCCCCAGGGAATCCACCAGGTCCCGGGCTTTTGTATTTTCAGAGGTTTTTGATCACTGCTTCAATCTTGTTACTCAATATTGGTCTATTCGGGTTGTCTGTTTCTTCCTGATTCAATCTTGGAAGTTTATTGGATTCCAGGAATGCATCCATTTCATCTAGGTTGCTTAGCTTATTGGCATATAACTGTTGATAATAACTTCTGATGATTGTTTCTACTTCCTTGATCTAAGTCATGATCTCTCCCTTTACATTCATAATTTTATTAATTTGGGTCCTCTCTCTTTTCTTTTGAATTAGTTTGGCCAGTGGTTTATTGATCCTATTGATTCTTTCAAAAAACCAGCTTCTACTTTTGTTGATACGTTCTACTGTATCTCTAGTTTCTATCTCATCGATCTCTGCTCTAATCTTGATTATTTCTCTCGTCGTCTGTGGGGATGGTTTAATTTGTTGTTGATTCTCCAGTTCTTTAAGGTGTAAAGATAAAAGGTGTATTCTGGATTTTTCAATATTTTTGAGGGAGGATTGGATGGCTATGTATTTCCCCCTTAGGACCACCTTTGCTGTATCCCATGGGGTTTGGACTGATGTGTCTTCATTCTCATTGGTTTCCATGAATTGTTTAAGTTCTTCTTTGATTTCCTGGTTAATCCAAACATTCATAACCAAGGAGGTCTTTAGCTTCCAGGCATTTGAATTCCTTCCAAACTTTTTCTTGTGTTTGATTTCCAGTTTCAAACCATTGTGGTCTAAGAATACACAGGGAATAATCTCAATCTTTTGGTATCAGTTGAGTCCTTATTTTTTACCCAGTATGCAGTCTATTTTGGAGAAAGTTCCATGTGCATCCAAGAAGAATGAGTATTGTGTTGTTTTAAGATGGTATGTTCTGTATATATCTATGAGGTCCATCTGGTCATTCAATGTTCTTGTTTCTTTATTGATTTTCTGCTTGGATTATCTGTCTATTACTGAGAATGTAATGTTAAAATCCCCTATTATTAATGTATTCATATCAATAGGACTCTTTATCTTGATTAACAGTTGTCTTATGTAGTTGGCTGTTCCCATATTGGGGGTATAAATATTTACAATTGTTATATCTTCTTGGTAGATAGACCCTTTAAGAATGATGTAGTGCCTTTCTTTATCTCTGACTACAGTCTTTAGTTTAATATCTAATTTACGTGATATGAGGATTGCTATCCCAGCCTTCTTTTGAGGCCCACTGGCATAAAAGATGCTTCTCCATCCCTTCACTTTCGGTCTGGATGTATCCTTAGGTTCAAAATGGGCCTCTTGTAGACATCATATGGACACGTCCTGTCATTTTATCCAAACTGCAACACTGTGCCATTTTATAGGAGCGTTTAGGCCATTCATGTTGAGTGTGATTATTAAAAGACATTTTGATTGACATCATGTTCCCTGTGAAGTCCTTGTTTCTATAGATTGTCTCTGTGAATTTCTGTTCTATGACACCCTTGGGTTCTTTCTTCTTTTGCTGAACCCTCATTAATATTTCCTGTACTGTCGGCTTGGTGGTCACATACTCCTTTAAACCTTGCCGGTCTTGGAAGCTCTTTATCTTTCCATCCATTTTGAATGTCAACATTGCTGGATAAATTATTCTTGGCTGCATGTTCTTTTCATTTAGTGCCCTGAATACGTCTTGCCAGCTCTTTCTGGCTTGCCAGGTTTCTGTGGACAGGTCTGATGTTATTCTGACGGGCCTTCCTATACATGTAAGGAATTTCTTCCCCTAGCTACTTTCAAGAGCTCCTGTCTAAAATTATGATTCATCATATTCATAATCAGGTGTCTCGAGGTCTTTCTAGATTCTAAGATCTTTGGGGGTATCTTTTCTGCCTCTAAGACACAAACACTGGTTCCTTTCCCCAGATTGGGAAAATTTTCATGGAGAATATGTTCAAGTATATCCTCTAGTCTTCTTTCTTTCCCCCCTCCAGGAATTCCAATAATTCTGACTTTGGAATCTTTCATGGTGTCATTTATTTCCCTAATTCTGTTTTCATGGCTTCTAAGCTGTTTGTTCCAGGCCTCCTCCTGATCCTTTTTCTCTATCAGTTTGTCCTCTAGATCACTAATTCTATCTTCTGCCTCAGTTACCATAGCTGTTAGGTAATTTAGATAATACTGAAACTCGTTTTTAACTTCTTCCCTGTGGCTTTCACTTCTGACCTAATCGATTCTGTGTTGTCATTATGTTTTGTTTTGTTTTGTTTTGTTTTCCAACTCAGCCATTGCTTGGATAATTGTTACCCTGAATTCCCTTTCTGACATACTGTTTATGTTCATATCCAATAGCTGTGATGGAGAGAGTATAGTCTCTGAATTTTTCCTCTGTTTGGCATTCCTCCTCTTAGTCATTTTGTTGAAAGATGGCTGAGGGGATGTGTAGCTGAATGTATCAACCATGATGCAGGCAAGGTGTACCCTGGGATGCTTCTGAGTTATCAGGCGTCCCCACCAAAAAGAAAGAAAAAAGAAAAAAAAAAGGAGGGAAAGAGGGAGACAGGTGGAAAAAAAGGAAAAAAAAAAAAAAAAAAGAAAAGAGAAATCCCAGCCAGAATGAGCCCCAAAGTTTAGACTTTCTTGTTTGTCAAAAATGGACAAACAAGCAACAAACAAAACAAAACAAAGACAAAAGTAAATGACAAGAAAAAAAAAAAAAAAGAACCCAGCCCAAATGAACCCCAGTATAAGATTTATATAATACCAGAATAAAAACAAATGCACAGAGACACTGACAGAAGAAGAAGTTGGGAGGGTGGTTATAAATCCTCAGTGTGGGTGAGGAAGGTTGTTTTTATTCTTCCTGGGTCTATCTAGATATCTTTGTTAAAGGACTCAACTTTCCAGAGATAAAAGGGGATTAAAACTGTTTTATATATAGGGTAATATTTATTGGGGAATGAGGATTACCTTCAAGCTTATCTCTATATGAAAATTTAAAAAAATAGAAAAGAGAAAGAAAAACATAGTTTTTTTAAATCAAAATTTCCAGTTAAAAGGTTATTACAGAATTTGTTGTATTGAAGCTCTCATTGTGATGGTAAATAGGTCAATAAATAAATAAATAAATAAATAAAAAGAATGAAAGTAGTGGGAATGAATTAAAAATAAAAGTTTTATCTATGAGGTATACAGGTTTTAGGACAATACCAGGAGCTTAATATCTTCTTTTCCCCTGATATTGGGGTTTTATAATTTTATGGGGACCCTGTGGTGGTTGTCCTCTTGTTGTTTTGTTGTCATTGTTGTTGTTTTTCTTGTTGTTTTAGCTGGCTTTCTGGGAGAGGGGCCTGAGGCATTGTTTTTAAGTCAGTCTTGTTTGGGATGAGTCCTCCTGCCCCCTATCAAGGGGTTGGGCTCTGAGAAAACTGGCTTTTGTTCTCTAGAGGGTCTCCCCCTTTTTTTTTTGAGGTTTAGAGGGAAGCAAACTGTACCCAGACCTCCGTCTCAGAGAGAAGCCTTAGTCTGTTCCCCTCTGGGTGATCCAAAGCATGCAGACTCCCCCTCTGTCCCCTCCCACCAGCTGAGCACATACCCAGCCACCTTCTCAGGGGTCACAGGAGCTCCTGTTTCTCTCTGCACCCTGGTGCTACTAAAACCATGATATTGGTCCAGGGAGCTTGCTTCCAGTGATTGCCTTTGCTGAGCAGCTGTCTGGGCAGGTCCAGCTGAGCCCAAAGATCCCAAACAGAGACAGCCTGGTGAGATTTTCACAACCACCTGGGCTGGAAGTGTTCAGACCCTAAGCTGATCCTAGCACCCACTGCCTAGTGCCCAAACCGACCTCTCTCAGAGGAGTGTGTCGTGCAGCACACATGTTAAGTACAAAAGGCTGTGGTTCCAAAGAGTGCAGGCTGGTATTTACCCAGAATCTCATGAGTGTCAGTGGCTCAGGGACCATGGCCTGGAGGCCTTGCCACACTCTCTTTGGCAGGGGTTTTCACCAGCAGTGGCTGTCTTGGGTCTATGGGCTTAATTCCATACCCCTGACTGCCTGATTCCACCAGTTGCCCCTTAAGATCTTTTGCTCTCTTTGAGTGCTTTTAACCAGACTCCAAGTTAATGCTGATCCCCAATCACAGGACACTCTCATATTGGGATATTAATTTTCAGTGGGTCGCTTCTGTTGGCCCCCTCCCCTTTCTGTTTATCTTCTGATATCAGTCCAATGTACCCACTCCACTTCGCCTGTCCACTGGCATCTTCTGTCCCCATAGAGATCCAAAAGTGTATAATCCTACATTTCAGGCTAATTTCATGGGTGTTCAGAGTGTTCTGGTAGATAATCAGCTCACTTTAGGGGACTGGTTGAAACGGTATCTCCTACTTCTCCACCATCTTGCCCCCATCCTGGACCAACCCCATAATAATCTTAACTCAAATTGAGCAGATTTACTCCATATATACAGTGAGGTAATAGGTGGCCAAAAAAATCCATTACACTAAGTATATTGACAAGCTGTACAAGAAATTAAATCAAATATTTTCATTGGACTATAGATATCTAGACATTGTTGAAATTTCACCATAAATGTGAGTCCTTAAAAAAAAAAACATTAAAAAAAACAACAACAGAAAAGTAGAGGTACCACATATTACATTTCTTTTTAACATATTACCCAATTATTAGGTCTATCCTAATTCCTTACTCAGTTGATCCACTGCACTAGAAAATAGCCCATCAATACCTTTCAGTCAGTAATGACCTTGGCATCGCATATACTGCCTTTCTTTTAAGTTCACCAAGCATATGGGTCTATTATATCCATCTGCCACATTCTGTTATCTGAAAGTAGATTGATTTAGTGATGATCTAGCACTGCATGTGCACTGACCAGACATTGTTCTTCTTTCATCCAATTTTCCTAACAGTGATTAGCACTTTATATTCATTAACTCACTTGGTCTTCCCATGATTTTCTTTTCATCTGTAAGTCTAAATAATTTTCTATCATCAAAAACTCTTTTACTTCCTTTTTTCTTGCAGTCCCAAAAAGGCAATGAAACTACACTGGAGAGGACAACAAAACAAAGCAAAACAGAACAGAACAGCAGCTATTCCTATTATCACTTTCTTTTACATGCATTATGGGGTTTGGTAATTCAGTAAAGTTTCAATAAGGGAAATATGGGTCATATTCACAATCTCACAAATGCTATATCTTGTATCTCACAGAAACTGTACCTTTTACTCTGGGCTTTTAAATTTAGAAATGAGGAGACTAAAGAGCGGTAACTGGAAGAGTTCAAGTCCAGTTTATCTACTCTTTTGCCCAGAAAAAAAAAAAAATAGCCACACACACACACACACACACACACACACACACACACACCTTCCTCAACTTAGGATGAGGTTATGTCCCAATAAACACATTGCAACCTTAAAATACTATAAGCCAAAAATATATATAAGGGGTGCCTGGGTGGATCAGTGGGTTAAAGCCTCTGCCTTCAGCTCGGGTGGTCCCAGGGTCCTGGGATCAAGCCCTGCATCAGGCTCTCTGCTCAGCAGGGAGCCTGCTTTCTCCTTCTCTCTGCCTGCTTGTGATCTCTATCTGTCAAATAAATAAATAAAATCATATATATGTATATATATTTTAATACACCCAAACTACTAAATATCATAGCTTAGCCTAACCTACTTTAAATATGCTCAGAACACTTATATTAGTATACAGTAATACAAAATCATCTAACACAAAGTCTGTTTCATAATAAAGTGTGAAATATCCAATGTAATTTATTAAATACTGTCCTGAAGGTGAAAAAAAATAGTTGTATGGGTACAGAATGGTTGTAAGTACATGGGTTGTTTACCCCCTCATAATATTGTGGCTGACTGAGCTACAGCTCACTTCCCCTGCTCAGCATCACAAGAGAGTATTCTACTACGTATCACTATCCCAGGAAAAGATTGGAATTTGGGGTGGCTGGGTGGCTCAGTCATTAAGTGTCTGCCTTTGGTTCACACCACATCAGGGCTCCCTGCTAGATGGGAAGCCTGCTTTCCCTCTTCTACTCCGAGAACTCAACAAAAGTAGAGACTTGTGTTCCTGCTCTTGCTGTCTTTCCTTTTGTGTCAAATGAATAAATAAAATCTTTTTTAAATGATCAGAATTCAAAATTCAAAACATAATTTCTATTGAATGAACATCATTTCACACCATCATAAAGGTGAAAAATTAAGTAAAACCATCATAAATTGCAAAACATTTGTATATATAATCACATAGAACAGGAGAGGAAAAAGTAAAGACATGCATGCACAAAAAAAAAAAATTACGGTGCTAAACACTCGGTTGGTTCTTTCTTTCTTTTTTTTAATATTTTTTTGATTGGTTCTTTCAAGTGGAAAGTTTAAGTCTTCTTAAAGCTTTGGAAATTTTTTTTCTACATTCTTTCTTTTTTAAAAATGTCATCCCCTCTACTCTTATTCCTTTCTTGGATTCTATCATTCAATCCTCCTGGTTTCATAATTTTTCCTTCTATTTTCCACATTTTTAGTATATATATTAGGAGTGTTGTGTTTGGTGGGATTTTTGTTTTGAGGGATTTTATTGCCTTTAGCATTAAATCAACTTATTTAACTTTTTAAAAAAATATTAAAGCAGTATATGTTACAATATAAATGACCAAGTGTCACTCTGGCACATAATATAGTGAAGTAATAAGATTTTTGCTGCAACATTTAAAATCAATATGTGACATTTAAAGATTCAGATTGATAAACATACATTATTTTGCCACATCACAAAAGCCACAAATTTGATTGCTGTTTTGGCATAACTGTTGAGCAATTCTTGTTAAAGTGCTTAACAGAATAATGTACAAACTTCTTTCGATATACACTGTAATCCCAAGCCTGGGAACAGTACCTTTTTAAACCCATATAAAATATTGGGTTTTTGTTCAAATACAGTTGACCCTTGAACAAGATGGTTTTGGACAGCATGGGTCCACTTATATGAGGATTTGGGTTATATAGGGTATGTGTATATTAAGCTTTAGTATATAAATGTCAAAGGTTTTCTAAAAAAATTCTGATTTCTTTATATTAAATGGAGTATTTCATATCATGGCTAGTAATATTTGATATTCTTGGTTTTTAAAAAAGCACTTTCACCATATACAAGCACACTTTCTTGAAAGCTGCCATTTTTACTTTTTCCTTCATAATCTGAATTCTCTTTTTTTCCCCTTGCTATATTGTGCTGACTAGTACTTTTGGGAAAATGTTGAATAGAAAAGGTGATAGTTAATATTCTTGTCTCATTCCTGGTGTCAATGTAAAAGCTTTTAATATTTTATTATCAAGTATGGTATTTACTGTAGATTATTTTTGACAGTCTATATCAGATTAAGGGAATTTCTTTCTAGTCATAGATCAATAAGAGATTTTCAAATAATAGACTTTACTTTTAGAGATGTTTTAGCCTTACATGAAAATTGAACAGTAAGTATAGGGGGTGGGATGCCTGGATGGCTCAGTCGTTAATTGTCCGCCTTCAGCTCAGATCATAATCCCAGGATCCTAGGATTAAGCCCCTCATTGGGCTCCCTGCTCAGCAGGAAGCCTGCTTCTCCATCTCCCACTCACCCTACTGTGTTCCTGCTTTTGCTGTCTGTCAAATAAATAAATAATATCTTTTAAAAAGAGAGAAAGAAATAAAGTATAGAGATTACCCATATATCTCCTTATCAACACTGTACCCAATTTTCCATATAATTAGCATCTTGCATTACTGTTAAACATCTATTATAATTGGTGAAACAATATTGATACATTTATTATTTAACTAATCCCAGTGTTTGCATCAGGGTTCACTCTGATTTGATCATTTCTGTGTTTTGACAAATACATGCTATGATATATCTGCCATTATTACATTATAAGAAATAGTTTTCCTGCCCTAAAAATCCCTGTGCCCCACCTATTCACTCCTACCTCCCTCCACCCCAAACCTCTGTCAAGCACTGTTTTTTTTACTGTCTCTATAGTTTTTTTTTTCCAATTTATTTATTTTCAGAAAAACAGTATTCATTATTTTTTCACCACACCCAGAGCTCCATGCAAGCCGTGCCCTCTATAATACCCACTACCTGGTACCCCAACCTCCCACCCCTCCACCACTTCACTCCCCTCAGATTGTTTTTCAGAGTCCATAGTCTCTCATGGTTCACCACCCCTTCCAATTTACCCAAAAGCACATACCCTCCCCAATGTCCATATCCCTACCCCCCTTCATCCAACCCCCCTCCCCCCAGCAACCCACAGTTTGTTTTGTGAGATTAAGAGTCACTTATGTTTGCATTTGTCAGAATTTCAGTTAGTTGGAATCATACGTTTTTCCTACACACTGCTTTCATTTAGCATTATACATTTAAGTTTTCTCCATGTCCTCGAAGGCTTGATAGCTAAATTATTTTTGGTCACTGAATAATATCCCACTGCATGGTAGTGCCATGCTTTACTCACTGATTGAAGGACAGCCTGATTGCTCTGATAAATAAATAAAGCTATTCTAAACATTTATCTATGATTTTTTTGTTCAGACATAAGTTTTCAATTCATTTGAGAAATTACCTGGAAGCAAAATTGCTGAATAGTATGGTAACATTATGTTTACCTTTGTAAGAAAATACCAAACTGTCTTCCAAAAGTGGCTATACCATTTTGTATTTCTTTTCCTGTTACTCCACAACCTCACTAGCATTTGGTGCTATCAGCATTTTGGATTTTGACTATTCTAATAGGTATGGCGGTATCTTCTTATTTTAATTTGAAATCCCATAATGTATAATGTTAAATATAAAAGAATAGAAAAAGAGGTCACATACTGGTAAAAAATATTTGGGTCTTTTGTTTGTTTGTTTGTTTTTATTTACATTCCAGTTAGTTAACATGCGGTGTAATATTTTCAGGTGTACAATATAGTGTAACACTTCCATTCCAGACCTGGTGCTCATTAGAACAAGTGTACTCCTTAATCCCCATCACCTATTTCATCCATTCCCCAACCCTTTCCCCTCTGGTAACCATATTATAAAGAACCAGTTTGTTCTCTATAGTTAAGAGTCTCTTTTTGGTTTGCCTCTCTTGCTGTTTTTCTCTCCCTTTGCTCATTTATTTCTTGAATTCCATGTATGAATAAAATCATATGGTATCTGTCTTTCTCTGACTTTCTTATTTTGCTTAGCTTACTACAGTCCTGCTCCATCCATGTCATTGGAAATGGCAAGATTTCATTCCTCTTGATGGCTGTGTAGTATTCCATTGTGTATATATACTACCCCTTCCTTCCCCATTCATCAATAGGTGGACTCCTGGGCTGTTTCAATAGCTTGGCTATTGTAGATAATGCTGCTATAAACATGGAGGTGCATGTATCTCTTCAAATAAGCATTTTTGTATCCTTCAGGTAAATAACTAGTAGTGCAATTGCTGAATCATAAAGTAGTTCTACTTTTAACTTCTCGATGAAACTACATGGTGTTTTCCTCAGTGGCTGTACCAGTTTGCATTCCCACCAACAGTGCAAAGGGATTCCCTTTTCTCAACATCCTCACCAATACTTGTTGTTTTTTGTGTTGTTGATTTTAATCATTTGGGCGAGTGCAAGGTGATAGATCATTGTAGCTTTGATTTGTATTTCCCTGCTGATAAGTAATGTTGAGCATCTTTTCATGTGTCTGTTGGCCTTCTGGATGTTTTCTTTGGGAAAATGTTTATCTATGACTTCTGCCCATTTCTTTCTTTCTTTTTTTTTTTTTTTTTTTACTTCTGCCCATTTCTTAACTAGATAATTTAATTTTGGATGTTGAATTTTATAAGTTCTTTATGTATTTTGGATACTAAGCCTTCATCAGATATGTCATTTAGAAATACCTTCTCCCATTTTGTAGGTTACCTTTAGTTTTGTTGATTGCTTCCTTCACTGTACAGAGTATTTTATTTTGATAAAATCCCAGTAGTTTATTTTTGCTTTTGTTTTGCTTGCCTCAGGAGACATATCTAGAAAGAAGTTGCTGCAGCCAATGTCAAAGAGTTTACTGCCTGAGTTCTCCTCTATGATTACTTTTCATTTAACAGAAAATATTTGCAGATATTTGCTAAAAGGTCTTGTATCTAAACTATATAAAGAAAACAAAACACATTTTTAATTGTATTTTAAGTATAAGTCATTTTAGCAAATATTTGCAAATATTTTCTGCCAGTATGTGGCTTGTCTTTCCATTCTATTAACAGTGATTTTTAAATAGTAGACATTTTATTTTACATGAATTATCAAGTTTATTTTACATGAATCGTGATTTAGATGTTGTATTTATAAACACTTATTGCCAACCCAAGAGTACCTACATTTTCTCATATTATTTCCAGAAATTTTATGGCCTGGTAATTTACATTTAGATATATGATCCATTTCATCCAGTTTTTTGTAAATTGTGTAATATAATTTATAAATCATTACTTCTTTTGCATGTGAATTTTCATCACCATTTGTTGTTGAAAATGCTATCCTTTGTACACTAAATTGTCTTTGCTCTTTATGAAATATCAGTTGGCTATATATTAGAAAAGCATTCTATAATTACCCTATAGAAAGTAGAAGTCCTCCCACTACAAGCACACACTAATTTTCTATGTCCTTGTTTTACTTTTATCTTCTTCAGAAGCCTATTTCTATTTTACATAGTATATCTATATATATATTTGTTTATTGTAGGTTTTCTCTAAAATATCAGTGACAACAGTGACTTCACCTCACTGTCACTAGCACCTCTAACAGTGTCTGATACACAGTATCAAAACATATATATTGACTTATTGAATAAATAAATAAGTTGATTAATTAAAAATGTAATTTTAAGTCAACCAGATTAATTGGAGCTCTTTTTAATTATGTGTGCTCAAAATTATGTGAGTAGCTTGAACTGTCATCTGCAACAAAAAATATGTAAATACTATGCAAACCTCAATAGGGTAGCACTTGGCATTTGAAAACAGATTTGACAGCTTTGTAGATGTAGTTATAGTAAGAATCATTTAAATACATAAGCAAAATTAGCCAACTCACCTTAGTTTACTCATATTTTGCAGGGGATAAGAGTCAACTATTTATTGCATATCAAAATTTCCATTCACAAATAACATTTAATCACCCCAAAATATGTTGATCTAATATATTTATTATATTAATAAATTTTAGCACCACACAAATTTTTGAGTAATATATTTAGATTATTATCTAGCCATATACATCATTATAAAAATGGATAATTCTGGTGCTATATTCAGAAGGAATATAATATACATAGAAATCTTTTGCTTATGAATCAATCACTTCTAAAATACCTAAAATCTTCACTATCATGGGTTTTGAATCAGAATTGTTCAGGTTGACTTTATTATAATTTACTAGGTTTAAGTGTGCTTTATATATGTCTGAAACAAGGAAAATAAAACATATTTCAAGAGTTTCACAGTTCTAGATTTTGGCTCTCTTTTTACACAATTCATTAAATTTGGTCACAACATTGGTCAAATGGCAGGTTTTGAAAATGCAAAACAGGACAATTATGTCTGTAATAGGTTACATCTCCCAAATTGACCATAAAACAAAACATATCATTGTTACCTGGCATCAGAAGCAAGAACTGCCGTATGCTCACAGTTTCACTTTCATAGCGTTGCTTTAATATAAAATCCTAATTTAATATAATTCTATTGTTTGTTAGATTATTCTTTTAAAGGCATGGGTAGGGATATACAGAGGAAAATAAAGCAATATTTTATTGAAAATATGGAAAGTATCACAGACTCTTTACAAAAATTGTATAGAGAACTAGTGTCAATGTTACATGTTTAGAACCCTTAATTAGGGAGATTTCCTGGCATGGAACTCACTAAAGAAAGAACTTTATCATAAACTTGTGATTTATATTTGCCATTTCAATAGGTAGTGATTGTAACTTGTCAATTGGACTGTATATAATAGTATCCAGATTGCAATAAAAAATAAGAAAAAATTAGAAATTTATAAACACAATTTTTTTTCTGGATTTCTAAAGAAGGATAAACCATGATTGGGATTCAAAGTTTGAGAAGTTACAGAATGAAATGAAATCTTCAAGGGCTTTCATAATAGTTATGCCATTTGACCTAATTTACTGTACATTTTAAAATTTCTCTAAAAATAAAAACAGTGTGAAAACAATTATGAACAAGGCTTTTAGCCATGCTTTTATATAGAATACATAAAACTAAAACATGCTAAATAACCCACAGTTTAGCATTTTAAAAATGAAACTTTGGTACATCTATAAGATATGACATAAAAATAAAGTTACAGAATATTTATTGATATAGGATAATGTTTACCATGTCTTATTAAGTGAGAATTGGCAAATATTAGCTGTTACTGTAAGACACCAATGGCATGAATGGATACTTTTTTTTAAATTTTTTTCAATAAATTTATTTTCAGAAAAAAAGTATTCATTATTTTTTCACCACACCCAGTGCTCCATGCAATCCATGCCCTCTATAATACCCACCACCTGGTACCCCAACCTCCCACCCCCCAGCCACTTCAAACCCCTCAGATTGTTTTTCAGAGTCCGTAGTCTCTCGTGATTCACCTCACCTTCCAATTTACCCCAACTCCCTTCTTCTCTCTAAACCCCCTTGTCCTCCATGATATATTTCATGCTCCAAAAATAAGTGAAACCATATGATAATTGACTCTCTCTGCATGACTTATTTCATTCAGCATAATCTCTTCCAGTCCTGTCCATGTTGCTACAAAAGTTGGGTATTTATCCTTTCTGATGGAGGCATAATACTCCATAGTGTATATGGACCACATCTTCCTTATCCATTTGTCCATTGAAGGGCATCTTGGTCCTTTCCACAGTTTGGCGACTGTGGCCATTGCTGCTATAAACATTGGGGTACAGATGGCCCTTCTTTTCACGACATCTGTATCCTTGGGGTAAATACCCAGGAGTGCAATTGCAGGGTCATAGGGAAGCTCTATTTTTAATTTCTTGAGGAATCTCCACACTGTTCTCCAAAGAAGCTGCACCGACTTGCATTCCCACCAACAGTGGAAGAGGGTTCCCCTTTCTCCACATCCTCTCCAACACATGTTGATTCTTGTCTTGCTAATTTTGACCATTCTAACTGGTGTAAGGTGATATCTCAATGTGGTTTTAATTTAAATCTCCATGATGGCTAGTGATGATGAACATTTTTTTCATGTGTTGGATAGCCATTTGTATGTCTTCATTGGAGAAGTGTCTGTTCATATCTTCTGTCCATTTTTTGATGTTTGCCTGTTTCGTGTGTGCTGAGTTTGAGGAGTTCATTATAGATCCTGGATATCAACCTTTTGTCTGTACTGTCATTTGCAAATATCTTCTCCCATTCCGTGGGTTGCCTCTTTGTTTTGTTGACTGTTTCCTTTGCTGTGCAGAAGCTTTTGATTTTGATGAAGTCCCAAAAGTTTATTTTCGCTTTTGTTTCCTTTGCCTTTGGAGACATATCTTGAAAGAAGTTGCTGTGGCTGATATGAGGAGATTACTGCCTAAGTTCTCCTCTAGGATCATGATGGATTCCTGTCTCACGTTGAGGTCTTTTATCCATTTTGAGTTTATCTTTGTGTACGGTGTAAGAGAATGGTCGAGTTTCATTCTTCTACATATAGCTGTCCAGTTTTCCGAGCACCATTTATTGAAGAGACTGTCTTTTTTCCACTGTGTATTTTTTCCTCTTTTGTCAAAGATTAATTGACCATAGAGTTGAGAGTCCATATCTGGGCTCTCTACTCCATTCCACTGGTCTATGTGTCTGTTTTTATGCCAGTACCATGCTATCTTGGTGATCACAGCTTTGTAATAAAGCTTGAAATCAGGTAACGTAATGCCCCAGCTTTATTTTTGTTTTTCAACATTTCCTTAGTGATTCAGGGTCTCTTCTGATTCCATATAAATTTTAGGATTATTTGATCCAGCTCTTTGAAGAATACCGGTGGAATTTTGATCAGAATGGCATTAAAAGAATATATTGCTCTAGGCAGTATAGACATTTTAACAATGTTTATTCTTCTGATCCAAGAGCATGGAATGGTCTTCCATCTATTTGTGTCTTCAATTTCTTTCATGAGTGTTCTGTAGTTCCTCAAGTACAGATCCTTTACCTCTTTGGTTAGGTTTATTCCCAGGTATCTTATGGTTCTTGGTAGCTATAGTAAATGGAATTGATTCTCTAATTTCCCTTTCTGTATTTTCATTGTTAGTGTATAAGAAAGCCACTGATTTCTGCACATTGACTTTGTATCCTGCCACGTTGCTGAATTGATGTATGAGTTCTAGTAGTTTGGGAGTGGAGTCTTTTGGGTTTTCCATATAAAGAATCATGTCATCTGTGAAAAGAGAGAGTTTGACTTCTTCATTACCAATTTGGATACCTTTTATTTCTCTTTGTTGTCTGATTGCTGTTGCTAGGACTTCTAATACTATGTTGAACAAGAGTGGTAAAAGTGGGCATCCTTGTCGTGTTTCTGATCTCAACAGTAAGGCTGCAAGCTTTTTCCCATTGAGGATGATATTTGCTGTGGGTCTTTCAAAAATAGATTTGATGACGTTCCGGAATGTTCCGTCTATCCCTATACTTTGAAGCATTTTAATCAGGAACGGATGCTGGATTTTGTCAAATGCTTTTTCTGCATCAATTGAGAGGACCATGTGGTTCTTTTCTCTTCTCATATTAATTTTTTGTATCACATTGATTGATTTGTGAATGTTGAAGCATCCTTGTAGCCCAGGAATGAATCCCACCTGATCATGGTGGATAATCTTTTTAATGTGTTGTTGGATCCTGTTGGCTAGGATCTTGTTGAGAATCTTAGCATCCATATTCATCAGTGATATTGGTCTGAAATTCTCCTTTTTGGTAGTGTCTTTGCCTGGTTTGGGGATCAGGGTAATGCTGGCTTCATCAAAAGAGTCTGGAAGATTTCCTTCTGCTTCAATTTTTTGAAACAGCTTCAGGAGAATAGGTGTTATTTCATCTTTGAAAGTTTGGTAGAATTCCCCAGGGAATCCGTCAGGTCCTGGGCTCTTGTTTTTTGGGAGGTTTCTGATCACTGATTCAATCTCGTTATTAGATATCGGTCTATTCAGGTTGTCAATTTCTTCCTGGTTCAATTTTGGTAGTTTATACTTTTCCAGGAATGCATCCATTTCATCTAGGTTGCTTAGCTTATTGGCATATAACTGTTGATAATAACTTCTGATGATTGTTTCGACTTCCTTGGTGTTAGTTGTGATGTCTCCCTTTTCATTCATAATTTTATGAATTTGGGCTTTCTCTCTTTTCTTTTGGATTAGTGTGGTCAATGGTTTATCGATCATATTGATTCCTTCAAAAAAACAGCTTCTAGCTTCATTGATACATTCTACTGTATCTCTGGTTTCTACCTCATGGATCTCAGCTCTAATCTTGATGATTTCCCTTCTTATGTGTGGAGTTGGTTTGATTTGTTGTTGATTCTCCAGTTCTTTAAGGTGTAGGGACAGCTGGTGTGTTCTGGATTTTTCAGTTTTTTGGAGGGATGCTTGGATGGCTATGTATTTTACCCTTAGGACCACCTTTGCTGTATCCCATAGGTTTTGGACCAAAGTGTCTTCATTCTTATTGGTTTCCATGAATTGTTTCATTTCTTCTTTGATCTCCTGGTTGATCCAAGCATTCTTAAGCAAGGTGGTCTTTAGCTTCCAGATGTTTGAGTTCCTTCAGAACTTTTCCTTTTTATTGAGCTCCAGTTTCAAAGCATTGTGATCTGAAAATATGCAGGGAATCATCTCAGTCTTTTGGAATCGGTTGAGTCCTGATTTGTGACCCAGTATGTGGTCTATTCTGGAGAAGGTTCCGTGTGCACTTGAGAAGAATGAGTATTCTGTTCTTTCAGGGTGGAATGTTCTGTATATATCTATGAGGTCCATCTGGTCCCATGTGTCCTTCAATGCTCTTGTTTCTTTATTGATTTTCTGCTTCGATGATCTGCCTATTTATGAGAGAGGCATGTTAAGATCTCCTATGATTAGTGTATTCATATCATTATAACTCTTTATCTTGATTAACAGTTGTCTCTTGTAGTTGGCTTCTCCCATACAGGAGGCATAGATATTTCCAATTGTTAGATCATCTTGGTGGATAGTCCCTTTAAGGATTATGAAGTGTCCTTCTGTATATCTGACTACAATCTTTAGTTTAAAATCTAATTTATCTGATATGGGAATCGCTACCCCAGCCTTCTTTTGAGGCCCATTGGCATGAAAAATGCTTCTCCATCCCTTCACTTTCAGTCTGGGTGTATCTTTAGGTTCAAAATGGGTCTCTAGTAAACAACATATGGATGGGTCCTGTCATTTTATCCAATCTGCAATGCTGTGCCATTTTATGAGAGCATTTAGGCCATTCACATTGAGAGTGATTATTGATAGATACATTTTTACTGACATCGAGTTACCTTTGAAGTCTTTCTTTCTGTAGACTGTCTCTATATTTCTGTTTTTCCTCTTTTATAGAACCCCCCTTAATATTTCCTGCAGTGTCGGGTTGGTGGTTGCATAGTCTTTTAAGCCTTGCCGGTCTTGGAAACTCTTTATCTCTCCATCCATTTTGAATGTCAGTCTTGCTGGATAAAGTATTCTTGGCTGCAGGTTCTTCTCATTTAGTGCCCTGAATATATCTTGCCAGCCTCTTCTGGATTGCCAGGTCTCTGTGGACAGGTCTGACGTTATTCTGATGGGCTTCCCTCTGTATGTAAGGAGCCTCTTTGCCCTGGCGGCTTTCAAGAGATTATACCTACAATTATAATTCCTCAATTTGACTATCAGTTGTCGTGATGTTTTTTTGGAATGTATAATCTTGGGTGGAGACCGTTCAGCCTCTAGAACATGAACCCTGGTTCCATTTGCGAGATTGGGAAAATTTTCGTGAAGGACTTTTTCCACTATATCTTCTAGACTTCTTTCTTTCTCCTCCCCTTCAGGGATTCCAATAATTCTGACGTTGGAACGCTTCATGGCATCATTTATTTCCCTGATTCTGTTTTCATGGTTTCTAAGCTGTTTGTTCCAGGCTTCCTCTTGATCCTTTCTCTCTGTTTGTCTTCCAGATCACTAATTCTATCTTCTGTCTCAGTTACCCTAGCTTTGAGAGAGTTTAGATTAGATTGGAACTCATTGAGAGCATTGTGAACCTCCTCCCTGGTAGCTTTAAGCTCTGCCCTAACATTGCGAACATCCTGTCTGGTCGCTTTCAGTTCAGCCCTAATGAATTCTGTTTGGTCATCCATGGCTTTCTCTAACCTAGCTATTGCCTGGATAATTGTTAGCCTGAATTCTCTTTCCAACATATTGTCTATGTTGATAGCCATTAGCTCTGTTGCAGAAGGTCCGTCCTCTGTATTTTTCTTCTGTTGGGCATTCCTCCTCCTAGTTATTTTGGTGGGAGATGACTGAACAGATGTAGCTGGATGTATCAACTGTGGTACAGTCAAGGTGCACCCTGGAACACTTCTGAGAAATCAGGATTCCCCACCCAAACGAGAGACAAAAGAAAAGAAAAAGAAAAAGAGAAAAAGGAAAAGAAGAAAAAGAAAAAGAAAAACAAAAAAGAAAAAAGAGAGAGAGAGACAGGAAAGAAAGGGAAGATGAAAGAGAAGGTTGAGCCCAGATGGGCCCCAAGGTAAGATTTATGAAGTAGACAAACAAAAAGAGATAAAAAGACTGATACAAGTATATGGCAAGAGAAAAAAAAAAATATATATATATATATATATATGCAAATAAAGAAAGAACCTCGCCACAAAGAACCACAAGTGTAAAATTTATATGCTATCAGGACAAACACAAAAAAAACACAGAAACACTGGTGGAAGAACATGGGAGAGTGGTTATAAATTCTCAGTGTGTGCAAGGAAGGTTGTTTTGATTCTTCCTGGATGTATCTTGATATCTTTGTTAAAGGACTCAACTTTCGTAAGATAAAGGAGAATAAAATTGGTTTACCTATAGGACTAGTATTGATTGGGGAAAGGGGATTACTTTGAAGTTTAACTCTATATGAATATTAGAGGATAAAAATAAAAAGGAATAAACTAGACTAAACTAAAATAAAATTTAAAAAATGAATTCAAAAAATAAAAATGTAAAAGAAAAACATAGGTGTATGTATCAAAAAGTTCAGGTTAGAAAGGTATTATGGAATTCGATGTAGTGTACAACTTGCTGTGATGGTAAATAGGTTAAAAAAATTACCTATGTATATAAAAATAAATGAACAGGAATAGTGGGAACGAGTGAACAATACAAGTTTTCCTATGAAGTAGTGGTTGTTCTCTTGTAGTCCTTTTTTTTTTCCTCTTTTTTTTTCTTTCTTGGTTTGTTTACTGGGGGAGGGGCCTGCCACGTGGGTTGTCAGTCAATGATATTTCCTGAGTTAAGTCCTCCCGCCCCCTCAAGGGGGAGGGCTCTGAGGAAACTGGTTTTTTTCAGGCTTTTGTTCTCTGGCTGTTTTTATGCTTGTTCACTTTTTTTTTTCTCTCACCTTGACCGCCTTTGATGGTTTTTGTAGTTTTAGAGGAAAACTAACCGCATCCTGATCTCCCTTTCAGAGAGAAGCCTCAGTCTAGGTGCAGAGCCTAAATAAGTTCCCCCTTGGCCGCTGGAAGAGCAGGTTCCAAGTTACAGACCCTGGGGGCGCAGGATCTTTTGCTTGTACCCAAAGCCAAGGCAGTGGCAGCTGTCTGGGAGCTCCCGACCGCCAGAGAGTTTCCAAGCAGCAATCGCACACTGAGATTTTGCCGTTGGCCCGGGCTGGGAGTGCCTGGCTTGTGTGCACCTCTTTCAGAGGTGGCTATGGGTCGGGCGTGCATCTCGGGCCCTGAGAACGGGGCGCTGGTCCCTAAGCACCAGGCTGGGCTTTTGCACACCTCTGTCAGGGGAGAGTTTGGGGCGCGCGGCTTAGGCATTGAAACAATGGCGCGGGTCAAAGAGCACCGGCCAGGCCTTTGTAACTCAGGGGAGCATGAAGGACATGCGCGCGTATCTCAAGCTTTGTGGTAGGGCTCGCACGTTCTGCCAAAGGGCGTGGCTCCCATCCCCTCACAGGAACTAGAAGTCATGGGCATTCTCGGGCACGCTGGTGTGCTGGTTTCTCCACCGCACTCTCTCTGCCTCAGCGCCGGGGAGGCTGTCCTGGGACCAGGGATTTAAGCCCCTGTCCCTAGCCACCCTGATTCCCACAATTTCCCCCTGTGATCCTTTGCTCTTTTGGAGTGCTTTCAACCCATCTCCAAGCTAATGCTGGTTCCCAGATGCAGGGCACTCTCGCTCATATTGGGGTATTACTTTCCAACAGGTCGCCTCTGGTGGCTCCCTCCCCCTTTTGTTTATCTTCCGATATCAGTCCGCCATTCCCACTCTGCTTTACCTGCCCACTGGCGTCTTCTGCCCCTGTAGAGATCCAGATGTGTATAATTCTGATCTCAGGCTGATTTCATGGGTGATCAGAGTTCTTTGGTAGGTAATCAGCTCACTTTGGGGTACCGGCTGAAAAGGCGCCTCCTCCTACACCCCCGCCATCTTGTCCAATGGATACTTTCTAAGTACACAATAAAAGACTGGAAATATATAGTCTGTTTTAGACATTGTATGTGGCCATACATGACAGTATTTTCAGTACTGTCCACAATAGCCAAACTATGGAAGGAATCTAGATGTCTACCAACAGATGAATGGATAAAGAATATGTGGTATATATATATACAATGGAATACTATGCAGCCATCATAAAAAATTTAATCTTGCCATTTGCAATGATGTGGATGGATCTAGAGGGTATTATGCTGAGTAAAATATGTCAATCAGAGAAAGACAATTATCATATGATCTCCCTGATATGAGGAATTTGAGAGGCAAAGTCGGGGTTGGGGGGTAGGTAAGGAAAAAAATGAAACAAGATGGGATCAGGAGGGAGACAAACCATAAAAGACTCAATCTCACAAAGCAAACCGAGGATTGCCAGGGGAAGGGGGATATGGAGAGGGTCATTGGGTTATGGACATTGGGGAAGGAATGCACTATCGTGAGTGTTGTGAAGCGTGTAAGCCTGACAATTCACATACCTGTGTCCCTGGGGCAAATAATACATTATATGCTAATAAAAAATTAAAAAAACATTAAAAAGAAGGATAGTTAAAAACAATTTTTTCAGTACTTTTCTCCTTAGGCACGTGGAAAGAGTACACCTGTCTTCTTCCCCTGAAGTAAACTTAACCATATAAGTTTATTTGGCCAAAAAAATGAACAGGAATGATATTTGCTATTTCTAGGTAGAGATATTTAGCAGTCAGCGCATGATTTTCCATGCTTACCTTCCCTGTAATCACAACATTTAAAGTCTGATATGGAGAATTTAGTGTCCTTAAAAATGGTGGAGGCTTTGTTTAGTGTATAGCCCTAAGTGAATATTTTATTGAATCCCTATAGATCTTTGCATTACAGTTAGCATAAGCAATAAATAGCATTGCTGTTTTAAGCCACTTACAGTTGCAGTTTGTTATTGCAAGACAATCCAGGATATCCTTACTGTTTATACAGTATAACATTTTTGGTGGACCTCTCTGCTTCAGACATTGTAAGTATTTTTTTTTCTATGCTCTTTATCTGTTTTTTTTTTTCCTAAATATTCAGGATGGTAATAAATTATTTATAAAATAATAATGAATAAACCTTAATAAAGAAAATTTTATATTAATGAGTTATGCTTTTGTTATTTCTATAAAATTTATTTTAATAGACCACCAATAACCTCTTTATTAAAGTCAGTATTTAAAAACAATTTAGTATGTCACTCGAGAAAAATATAATCACACTCTTTTTTTAAAAAATGCTTTTTATTTATTTGACAGAAGGAGAGATAGCAAGAGAGAGAGCACAAGCAGAGGAGTAGGAGAGGAAGAAGAAGGCTTCCCATTGAGCAGGGAGCACAATACAGAGCTCGATCCCAGAACCTTGAGATCATGACCGGCACCAAAGGCAGATACTTAATGATTGAGCCACACTGGAGTACATAATCCTAGTTCTTGATAAGAACTCCTATGGATTGCTCATGGATTGGAAGAATAATCTTTGTTAAAATGTCTATGTTGCCCAGAGAAATCTATACTCTCAACACCATCAAAATCAAAATACTAATGGCATTTTTCAAACTGCTGCAACAACAAATCCTAAAATTTTTATGGAACCAGAAAACACCCTGAATTGCCAAGGAAATGTTGAAAAAGGAAAGCTGGGGGCATTGCATTGCTTGACTTCAAGCTATATTACAAAGCTGTGATCACCAAGGCAGCATGGTACTGACACAAAAACTAACACATAGATCAATGATGCTGAGAAAATTGGACATTTATGTCCAATGGAAGAATGGAAGAAGAATGGAACTGGAACATTCTCTTATACCATACCCAAAGATAAACTCTAAATGTATGAATGACTTCAGTGTGAGACAGGAATCCATCCAAATCCTAGAGGAGAACACAAGTGGTACCTCTTCAACATGAGCCATCAGGGAAACAAAAGCAACAATGAACATTTGTTACTTCATCAAGATAAAAATCTGGACAGCAAAGGAAACAGTCAACAAAACAAAGAAGCAACCCACAGAATAGGAGAAGATATTTGCAAATGACACTACAGATAAAGCATTGCACAGTAGGTAAAGATCTATAAAGAACTTCTCAAACTCAACACCCCAAAAATAAGTAATCAAGTAAAAAAAAAATGGGCAGAAGACATGACTAGACACTTCTTCAAAGAAGACATACAAATGGCTCACAGACACATGAAAAAAAATTTTCATCATTATTAGCTATCAGGGAAATTAAAATCAAAACCACATTGAGATACCTCATTACACCAGTCAGAATGGCAAAAAATGACAAGGCAAGAAGTAACTGATTATGTGGAGAAAGGGGGACCCTTTTACACTTTTGGTGAGAATGCAAGTTGGTACAGCCACTTTGGAGAACTGTGTAGAATTTCCT
The DNA here is from genome assembly GCF_020171115.1 of Neogale vison. NCBI lineage: Eukaryota > Metazoa > Chordata > Mammalia > Carnivora > Mustelidae > Neogale > Neogale vison. Next base: position 23,431,940 of record NC_058105.1, read on the forward strand.
CGAAAAGTTAAAAGTAGAGCTACCTCATGAACAAACAATTGCACTACTGGGTATTTACCCAAAGATACACATGTAGTGAAAAGAATATGCACCCTGATATTCATAGCAGCATTTCCACAATGGCCAAACTGTGAAAAGAGTTGATATTCCCTTCAACGGAGAAATGAATAAAGAAGATGTGGCCCATATATACAATGAAATATTACTCAGCCATCAAATACCAAACTTTTTCATCAGCATGGATGGAACTGAAGTATATTATGTTAAATAAAATAAGTCAAACAGAGAGAGTCAATTATCATATGGCTTGACTTATTTGTGGAACATAAGGAATGACGTGGAGAACATGAAGAGAAGGAAAGGGAAAATGAAGGGGGGAAATCAGAGGGGGAGAAGAACCATGAAAGACTATAGGCTCTGAGAAACAAACTGAGGGTTTTAGATGTGGGGGTTTGGGGAATGGGTTAGTGAAAGCACTCCTATGGATTACTGACATGTTAGATACCAAATTCTTTTTTTGTAAATATTTTTATTATTTGAGAAATAGCACTAGCAGGGGAGGGATAGAAGAAAAGCATACTCCCTCCTGAGCAGGGAGTCCAACAAGGAGCTTGATTCCAGGACACCAGGATCATGACCTGAGCTGAAAACAGATGCTTAACCCAAATCTTTATACAAAAATTTTTCCTGGTAATGTACCAACATTTGGAACTTAATTGCGAAAATTGGAAAACATCAGAACATGAAGAAGAATGGGAAAATTGGAAAACATTAGAACATGAAGAAGAATGGACTAAAATTATGAATAACTATCTATATCTAACATGTTTTCTTGCAATAAGAAAAATATTTTATATGTTTAAGATTTTTTTTCAAATATTCTTTGAAAGAAATAACAAGAAAAATATTATATGGGAAAACGACAAAATCCTCCCAGAACATAATAGCAGTTATAATTCACCGATACATACTATGTGTCAGTCATTTTAGGTTCCCCATTGCTAACCCTTACTACAGCCCTTCAAGATTAGCATTATAATTTCCATTTCACAAGTGAAGAAAAGCAACTTGTTCAAAACCATACATAAAACTAGAAATTATTAACAGCAAAAATAAAAGAATGCTCTGAGGAACTTTCTGTGCACAAATTTGATAACCTACACAAAATGGAAAAATTCCTTGAGAGACACAATTTGCAAAAATATCTCACACAAGAGGAAATAGACAGTCTGAAGAGGACTATATCCATTAAGTAAATTGAATTGATAATAATTTCGCAAGACAGAAAGGACCCAGGACTAGATAGGATTACTGGTTAATTCTACTAAACATTTAAGGAATAAATTATGCTAATTATCTAAAATCTTTTCAAAAGGATAGAAGCAAAGTGAATACATTCTGCTACAGTCTGTATGCCCATCATTGCCATAATATCAAAACCAGAGAAAGACAACACAAGAAAACTAGAGACCAATATCCCTCATTAACATAGATGTATAAATCCTCAACAAAACATTAGTGAAACAAATCCAACGATGCATTAAAAAATTATACACCACAACTACGTAGAATTTATCCCAGATATACAAGTAGTATAGCACAGTAAGCTGTGCTTATATGGTGACAGGAAGTATACGGAAACTCTCTGTACTCTCCTCTCAATTTTGTGTGAGTCTAAAACTGTTCTTTTAAAAAAAAAGTCTATTAAAATTAGGTGACAATTGAAGTAAACAAGCAATGATTCAATTTTTTTTGAGAAGTGGATAAAATTGTCTCTAAAATATACAAATGCCCAATAAGTATATGAAGAGGTATCCAACATCATTAGCCACCAAGAAAATGCAAATCTAAAACCACAAAGATATACCACTTCATACCCACTGGCATGGCCATAATAAAAAAGACAGTCAATAACAAATGTTGAAGATGTGGAGAAATTTGAATTCTCATACATTACAGTGTATAATAGTATTGTCACTCTGGAAAAGTGTTGTACTTCTTGAAAATTTAGACATCATGGTCCCTTGTGTCCCAGGAACCATGATTTTAGGTATATACTCAATTGGAAACATACATCCACACAAAAATTAATTCATAAGTGTTCATAGCATCATTACTCAGTTTCCATAAGGTAGAAGAAATTCAAATATCTATTAACTGATCATGGATATGTATGGGATATGTATCTATACAAGGTAATGTTATTGAGCCATAAAAAGAATGAAGTACTAATATATTTTACTTAATTATTATTATTTAATAATATTTTACATTATGGATAAACTTTAACACATGCTAAGTGAAAAAAATAGTCACAAAATATCTCATATTGTTTGATTCTATTTATATGAAATGTGCCAAATAGACAGATCTACAGAAACACAAGGGATAGTGGTTTCCAGTGGCTAGGGAGGGGTAAAGTGAGAAATTACTGCTAATGAGAACATTTTTTTTTTTTGTCTCTCTGGTGTTCCAGTCACTCTTTCCTCTTAGCAGTATAGACTGATAAGTTTTGTTTAACTTAACATGACACAAATGGTTAATTTACTACAGATTTACAAAAGGATCAGTGGCAATAACCCTTTGTTTTTCTTCTTGCTGGGCAAAGATTTTGTGTTAAAGGATATCAATGAGAGGATGTGACTGCCAGGTGACCCACAATTTCAACTCAGGCAATCAGAAGATTCCTACTCCCTCTTTTATCCTCGGAATGTGTACTACACTAGAAGCAGTTATGAGGATAAAGTGTTGAGAGAGTAAAGCGTTCTTGAGACCATCTAGATTATATACATTACAAAACCCAGTTAAGGCTTCTGTATAAACTTCCAAGATTCCAGCAGGTGGATGTAGCAATCATCAATTTATCTTGTAGCTGGCCAAGAGAAGTCTTATATTTGAGTTACTTTGTTTATTAAAACTTCCACCTGCCAATTTGGAGGTCTGCCTCATCTTCTGGTCTCTTATTGCTCTCTGCATGGGGTCCAGTTTCAGATTTTACTCAGGGAACTCTCAAGGCTGCAACCCAACATTGTGGCAGTGACAAAGACCACTCTTCTGCGACCACTACTGAAAATTCGTTGATTTTCAGAACAGCAGATATGAGTATGAAGAAAGTTCCTTTTGTTGCCAGCCAAAGCCCATGAACTAACATAATTGCTGTCCTCTATACTCTTTGAGACATTTCATCTGTTTATCCAGCAACTGTTAACTGAGTCTTGACCATGTTCCAGATACTGGAGTTTGTGTGACAATGATGATTTAGTAAGCTCTGGTAGCTACAAAATATCTTGGGATCAGTGGTTTTTACAAAGCCAATTTCATTTTTTGTTGTTAATAAAAATGAAGAAGATGATGATGATGATGGGGTTGTTGATGTCATTATGCTACTGATTTACCAAGAAAAGCTATTGGGATGAGTACCTTTTTGTTCCATCAGTGTTTAACAAGACATTTTTATAATATTAATGGAACTAAAACCATATAAGATAAAGTACAATTACCATTCCTATAAAGAAATTACCATTCTAATTAGAAATTACCATTTCTAATTTCCATTAGAAAATGGAAATTTGTACATTGGAAGTGGAGCTTACTAGTTGTATGACTTTAGGAATATCCTCTTCTCCTCAATTTCCTTATTTATACATCAGTGACAATAATGCCTGTGCTAAAGGTTTGCATGTTGAGTGAAATAATTAACATATTAAAATACCTGGCATTTTTTTCTGGCATACAGAAGATGCTCAATAAAAAAACATTTCTGAGGGTGTCTGGGTGGCTCAGTTGGTTAAGCGTCTGATTTGTGATTTTGGTTCAGGTCATAATCTCTTTGTCATAAGCAGCTCTGTGCTCAGTGAGCAGTCTGCATGAAATTGTCTCTCTCCCTCTACCCTTCTCTCTGCCCCTCCCCATGTTCTCACTCTTTCTCTTTCTAAAAAAATAAATGTTTCATTTTATATATGTACAACATCTTCTTTATCCATTCATCTGTTGAAGGGCATCTCAGTTCCTTCCACAGTTTGGCTATTGTTCACAATGCTGCTATGAACACTGAGGTGCCTGTGCTCCTTCTTTTTACTACATCTGTATATTTGGGGGAAATATCTAGTAGTGCAATTGCTAGGTCATAGTGCAGCTCTATTTTTAACTCCTTGAGAAATATCTATACTGTTTTCGAGAGTGGCTGTACCAACTTGCATTCCCACCCGCAGTGCAAGAGGGTTCCCCCTTCTCCACAACGTTGTCAACATTTCTGGTTTCCTGTCTAGTTAATTTTGGTCATTCTAGCTGGTGTAAAATAGTACATCACTGTGGTTTTGATTTGTATTTCCCTGATGGCTAGTGATGTTGAACATTTTTCATGTGTCTGTTAGCACTTTGTATTCCTCAGCCACCAGAAAGGATGAATACCCACCATTTACACTGACATAGATGGAACTGGAGGGGACTGTGTTAAGTGAAATAAGTGAAGCAGAGAAAGACAATTATGATATGATTTCAGTTATATGTGGAACATATGGAATAGACTGGAGGGCCACAGTGGAAGGGAAGGAAAACCGAATGGGAAGAAATCAGAGACAGAGAAATCATGAGACTCTGGACTCTGGGAAACAAACTAAGGGTTACAGAAGGGAGGGTTGGAGGATAAGGTGACTGGGTGATGGCTATTAAGGAGGACACATGTTGGAATGAACACTGGGTGTTATATGCAGCTACTGTATTGTTGAACACAATAAATAAATAAATAAATAAATAAATAAATCTTTAAAAAAATCCCATTGAAGAGCAATATTACTTAGTGGGAAGGGTAAAGACTCAATGAGGCATCACTTAGAGACAAAGAGTAAAATGTTAGAAAAATTAGTTAATTTTGCAAAAATCAATTTAGTGCTTAGTCTCAAATTGTACAACAAATTAGATTACATTTTAATTAAACTTCAAATATATTACATAAAACTATAAATATATTAAAATAAAACAAAGGTAAAGACACCTGAGTGGCTCAGTAGGTTAAGCCTTTGCATTCGGCTCAGGTCATGATCTCAGGGTCCTGGTATCATGCTCTGCATTGGGCTCTCTGCTCAATGGGGAGCCTCCTTCCCACTCTCTCTCTCTGCTTGCCTCTCTCCCTACTTGTGATCTCTATCTGTTGAATAAATAAATAAAATCTTTAAAAAAAGGAAAAAAAAGTCAGTATTTGTAAAATCCCTTTATAAAGATTTCCTAAATTTTAATGAATCAAATATATCCCTAAAATGGTATATTTCATTACATTTAGATGAAAAGTTTTACAACAAAAACATAAATAAACTAAAATTATAATATAATAGGCTTATATGAAGGTGATAATATGAATATTGGAATCACAGATTTTTCTTTCTGCTCTATGTAATTTTCCATACTTCCTATTTTTTAACAATGAGTGTTGTCTATAATTATAACCAGAGAAAATATAAATATTCACAAACACAAACAAACAAAACAAAGGTATTGTCAATGACCTGAGTTCAGGCCCCACTTTTATCACAGTATAATATTTTGTTCTGCATAATTCTTTTTAAATGTGTAATCTGTGTAATCTTTATTTTTTTTTACATAGAGGCTGAGGGAAAGAGAACTTCTGAGCAGGGAAGAGGGACAGAAGGAAAGTGAGAGTAAGTAGGCTACATGTCTAAAACCTCAGCTCATTTGCACAACACTGAGATCATGACCTGAGCTGAAATCAACTGATTAACTAAGCCACCCAGGCATCCTTGTATAATATTTATTTAGCAAGTTACTTAATTTCTCTGCTCTTAGATTGTTCATTTGTAAAAAGAGGAATGGGGGAGGCAGCAGCAGTGGTAGAGCATCAGGGAAGCTGGTCAGAGTAGAAATAGATAGGAGAAGCAAGATGGCAAAGAAGTAGCAGAATGAAATGACATCAGGTCCCAGGAATCAGCTAGAGAGTTATCAAACCACTCCAAACACCTACAAACTCAACAGGAGATAGAAGAGAAAAGGATCAGCAATTCTAGGAACAGAAAAGCTACCACTTTCTGAAAGGTAGGACATACAGAGAAATGAATTCAAAATGATGGGAATATAGACTGCAGATGGAAGGGCCAGCTCCTGGCTCCTGGTGGAGCAGTAGAGCACAAAATCAGAATATTTAAATGTCTGGTCCACTAAGGGACATTGCTCCAAAAGCTAAGCAGGGGTGGAGCCCTCATGGGGAGAGTGTGCCCTCATATCCCAGTTGGGGGGGTCACAGAAAGATTAGGGGTGTCTGAGTGTGGCAGAGCTCCCAGGTATGAGAGCAGGGTAGCCAACTACAGAGACAGAACCAAGGAGTGAGTTTTCAGATCAGAGTTACCTTAAACCATGATCCAAGGCACAGTTGGACCACTTCTCCTCAAGCAGGGACTCCACAAATAGCAGGTTTGGGGAACCCTTCTCCTTTCTTCTACAGTGGGAGTGGTGCAGGAATCTTCTGGGTTTGGATAACAAATGGAACTGTGTGACAGAGCAAGAAAACAATCACAGACCAGGTGAGCACAGAATGTGGCCAGAGACCAGAGAGACAGGAGTGATTGACAGCCTTACTGAGGGCACACTGAGGAATGGGGCCCTAAGCTCTCAGCTCCTTCAGGCCAGAGATTTGGAGGCCACCATTTTCATTCCTGTCCTCCAGGCCAGAGATTGGGAGGCTGCCATTTTCATTCCCATTCAGGGAACAAGCTCCCAAGAGCAAACCTGAGCAGATAAATACACCTGGCCTGTGGCAAAGGCAGTGCAATTCTGCCATAGGCAAAGACATTTGATACTCACAGCAACGGGCCCCATGCCCTGAAGATCAGCAAGAACATCCCGCCAATACCAAGCTCAATGATCAAGAGAACAGTGGAACTCCAGAGCTAGGGGAAAGCAAAGCATAGAATTCATGGCTTTTTGCCATGATCCTTTACTCTTCCAAATTTTTTTTATTTTATTTTTTTCTTTTTTTAAAACTTTTCCTCTTTCCTCTTTTAACGTTTTTTTAACTAGTTTATCTTAACAATAAATTTGTGAAAAAGATTTCTTTTAAACCATCATTAGTATAGTAATATTTTATCCCTTCATTGTACTTAACCTTATTTTTATGTACATATAGGTTTTTTTTTCATTAAATTTTTGGGATACAATTTCTACTAATAGATTAAAATATAACCTAAATCTAACACATGGCTTTCTTCGAGTCTCCAGCCTGAGAACACTCTCTCCTCTTTTTTTTTTTTCTCTTTTTCCGACCAACTTATCTAATCAATTCCTTTTTTAGATTTTGTTTTTAAATTTCATCTTTACAGTTATATTTCGTCCCTTCATTGTGTCCACCCTTATTTTATATACATATATATATATATATATATATATATAATTTCTTTAAAAATTTGGGAGGAAGTTTCCTCTAAAAACCAGAATACACTCAAAATAAAGTGGGTGGCTCTGTTCTATTCACCAGTCATATAGATATAGATATAGATATAGATATAGATATAGATATAGATTTTTCCCCCATTCTTCTCCCGCCCAGTTTTGGGTCTCTTTTGATTTGGTTAGCATAAATTTTTCTGGGGTCTTTGCCACCCTTTATGTATTTTATTCTCTCATACATATATTCTTACCTGGATAAAAAAGACAAGGCAGAAAAACGTACCACAAAAAAGAACAAGAGGCACTACTGAAGGCAAGGGACCTAATCAATATGGACATTGGTTAAATGTCAGAATTTGAATTAAGAATGACGACTCTTAAGGTGCTAGCTGGGCTCAAAAAAGGCATGGAAGATATTAGAGAAATGCTTTCTGGATAGATAAAATCCCTTTCTGGAGAAATAACAAAATAAAATCTAACCAAGTTGAAATCAAAAAAGCTATTAATGGGGTATAATAAAAAATGGAGGCTCTTACTGCTAGGATAAATGAAGCATAAGAGGGAATTAGTGAGCTAGAAGACCAAATGATGGAGAATAAAGAAGCTGAGCAAAAAAATGACAAACACCTACTGGACCACAAGGGGAGATTTCAAGAGATAAAGTAATACCATAAGACTAAACAATATTAGAATAATTGGAATTCCAGAAGAAGAAGAAATATAGAGGGTCAGAACGTATATTGGAGCGAATTATAGTAGAAAATTTCCCTGATAAGGCAAAGGGAACAAACATCAAAATCTAGGAGGCACAGAGATCCCCCCTCAAAATCAATAAAAATAGGTCCACATCCTGTCATCTAATAGTAAAACTTACAAGTCTTAGTGACAAAGAAAAAAGCATGAAATCAGCTTAGGACAGGAAGTCTGTAACATACAATGGTAAAAATATTTGATTGGCAGCAGACTTATCCACAGAGACCTGGCAGGCTAGAAAGAACTGACATGATATATTCAGAGCACTAAATCAGAAAAAAAAATGCAGCCAAGAATAATATACCCATCTAGGCTGTCAATGAAAATAAAAGGAGAGATAAAAAGCTTCCAGGGTGAACAAAAAGGAAAACAATTTGTGAACACCAAACCATCCCTACAGGAAATATTGAAAGGGGTCCTCTAAGCAAAGAGAGAACCTAAAAGTATCAGACCAGAAAGGAGCAGAGACAATATACAGTAACAGTCATCTACAGGCAATACAATGGCACTAAATTTATATATTTCAATAGTTACCCTGAATGTAAATGGGCTAAATGCCCCAATCAAAAGACACTGGGTATCAGAATGGATTTAAAAAAAAGGCCCATTGATATGTTGTCTGCAAGAAACTAATTTTAGACCCAAAACCACTCCAAATTTAGAGTGAATTTTACCATGCTAATGGACATCAACAGAAAGCTGGGGTGGCAATCCTTATATCAAACAAATTCAATGTTAATGCAAAGACTATAATAAGAGAGGAGGAGGGACACTATATCATACTTAAATGGTCTGTCCAACAAGAAGATCTAACAATTTAAAATATCTATGCCCCTAACATGGGAACAGCCAACTATATAAACCAATTAATAACAAAATCAAAGAAAAACATTGAAAATAATACAATAATAGTAGGGGACTTTAAAAACCCCCTCATTGAAATGAACAGATCATCTAAGCAAAAGATCAACAAGGAAATAAAAGTTTTAAATGACACACTGGACCAGATGGACGTTACAGATATATTCAGAACATCCCATCCCAAAGCAACAGAATATACCCTCTTATCTTGTGCACATGGAGCATTTTCCAGAATAGATCACATCCTGGGTCACAAATCAGGTCTTAGGCAGAACCAAAAGTTTGGGATTATTCCCTGCATCTTTTCAGACCACAGTGCTCTGAAACTAGAACTCAATCACAAGAGGAAAGTTGGAAAGAACTCAAATACATGGAGGCTAAAGACCATCTAACCAAAGAATGAATGGGTCTACCAGGGAATTATAGAATAATTGAAAAAAAAATCATGGAAACAAATGAAAATGAAAACACAACTGTTCAAAGTCTGTGGGACACAGCAAAGGCGGTCCTGAGAGGAAAGTATATATCAATACAAGCCTTTCTCAAGAAACAAGACAGGTCTTGAGTGTACAACCTGACACTACAGCTAGATGAGGTGAGGAAAGAACAGCAAAGAAAGCCTAAACCCATCAGGAGAAGAGAAATTATAAATATCAGAGGAGAAATCAGTGAAATAGAAACCAAAAGAACAGTAGAACAGATCAACAAAACTAGGAGGCGGTTCTTTGAAAGAATGATTATGATTGATAAACCCCTGGCCAGACTTATCAAAAAGAAATGAGAAATAACCCAAATTAATAAAATAATGAATGAAAGAGGAGAGATTACAACAAACACCAAAAAATACAATTATAAGAACATATTATTAGCAGCTATATGTCAGCAAATTTGACAATCTGGAATAACTGGATGCATTCGTGGAGAGATAAAAACTACCAAACCTGAACCAGGAAGAAACAGAAAACCTGAACAGACCCATAAGCAGTAAGGAGATTGAAGCAGTCATCAAAAATCTCCCAAAAAACAAGAGTCCAGGGCCAGATGCCTTCCCAGGGGAATTCTACCAAACATTTAAAGAAGATTTAATTCCTATTCTCCTGAAACTGTTCCAAAAAATAGAAAGGGAAAGAAAACTTCCAAACTCATTTTATGATGCCAACATTACCTTGATTACAAAATGAAAGATCCCATCAAAAAAGAGAATTACAGACAAATATCCTTGATGAACACAGATGTGAAATTTCTCACCAAAATATTAGCCAATAGGATCAAACAGTACTTTAAAAAGGATTATTCACCATGACCAAGTGGGATTTATTCCTGGGCTGCAAGTTTATTTCAACATCTGCAAATCAACCAATGTGATACTATACATTAATAAAAAAAAGAACAAGAACCATATGATCATCTCAACAGATGCTGAAAAAAAATTTACAAAGTATATCATCCTTTCTTGATCAAAACTCCTCAAAGTGTAGGGATAGAGGGTACATACCTCAATACCATTAAAGCCATCTATGAAAAACCCACAACAAATATCATTATCAATGGGGAAAAACTGAAATTTTTTTCCCCTGAGGTCAGGAACACTGCAGGGATGTCCACTATCACCATTGCTATTCAAAATAGTAATAAAAGTCCTGGCCTCAACAATCAGAAAACAAAAAGAAAGAAAAGGTATCATTGTCAAGAAAGAAGAAGTCAAACTCGCTCTTTTTGCAGATGATATGATACTTTATGTGGAAAAACCAAAAGGCTCCACTCCAAAATTGCTAGAACTCATACAGGAATTCAGTAAAGTGTCAGGATATAAAATCAATGCACAGAAATCAGTTTCATTTCTATACACCAAAACCAAGACAGAAGAAAGAGAAATTAAGCTGATCCCATTTACAATTGAATCCAAAACCATAAGATAACTAGAAATAAACCTAACCAAAGAAGCAAATAATCTGTTTGCAGAAAACTATGAAGTACTAATGAAAGGAATTGAGGAAGACACAAAGAAATGGGAAAATGTTCCATGCTCATGGATTGGAAGAACAAATATTGTGAAAATGGCTATGCTACCTAAAGCAATTACACTTTTAATGCAATCTGTATCAAAATACCATCTTTTTTTTCCTGAAGAAATGGAACAAATAATCCTAAAATTTTTATGGAAGTAGAAAAGACATCAAATAGCCAGAGGAACATTGAAAAAGAAAGCCAACGTTGGTAGCATCACAATTCCAGATTTCAAGCTCTATTAATTACAAAGCTGTCATCGTCAAGACATTATGTTACTGGCACAAAGACAGACACATAGATCAATGGAACAGAATAGAGATCCCAGAAATAGATCCTCAACTCTATGGTCAACTAATCTTCAACAAAGCAGGAATGAATGTCTGATGGAAAAAAGACAGCCTCTTCAACAAATGGTGCTGGGAAAATTGGACAGCCACATGCAGAAAAATGAAATTGGACTATTTCCTTACACCACACACAAAAATAGACTCAAAATGGATGAAGGGCCTCAATGTGAGAAAGGAATCCATCCAAATCCTTGAGGAGAACACAGGCAGCAACCTCTTTGACCTCAGCAGCAGCGACAACTTCCTAGGAACATCACCAAAGGAAAGGGAAGCAAGAGCAAAAATGAACTATTCGGATTTCATCAAGATCAAGCTTTTGCACAGCAAAGGAAACAGTTAACAAAACCAAAAGACAACAGACAGAATGGGAGAAGATATTTGCAAACAACATATCAGATAACGGGCTAGTGTCCAAAATCTATAAAGAACTTAGCAAACTCAACACTCAAAGAACAAATGATCCAATCAAGAAATGGGCAGAGGACATAAACAGACATTTCTGCAAAGTAGACATCCCGATGGCCAACAGACACATGAAAAAAATGTTCCACATCACTCAGCATCAGGGAAATGCAAATCAAAACCACAATGAGATACCACCTCACACCAGTCAGAATGGCTACAATTAGCAAGTCAGGAAATGACAGATGTTGGTGAGGTTGCAGAGAAAGGGGAACCCTCCTACACTGTTGGTGGGAATACAAGCTGATAAAACCACTCTAGAAAACACTGTGGAGGTTCCTCAAAAATTTGAAAATAGAGCTACCCTATGACCCAGCAATCCCACTACTGGGTATTTACCCTAAAGATACAAATGTAGTGATCCAAAGGGGCACATGCACCTGAATGTTTATAGCAGCAATTTCTGCAATAGCCAAAACTATGGAAAGAACCTTGATGTCCATCAACAGATGAATGGATAAAGAAGTGATATATATATGCAGTTGAATACTATGCAGCTATCAAAATATGAAATCTTGTCATTTGCAACAACGTGGGTAGAACTAGAGGGTATTATGCTGAGCGAAATAAGTCGATCAGAGAAAGACAATTATCATATAATCTCCCTTATATGAGGAATTTCCTTCCCTTATATAGGGAAGGAAAAAATGAAACAGAGACAAACCATAAGAGACAATAAAACCATAAGAGATTCGGGAGATAGGGAAGGAAAAAATGAAACATAGACAAAATATAAGAGACAAACCATAAGAGACTCTTATTCTCACAAAAAAACAAAGACAAAAACAAAAACAAAAAAAACCTGAGGTTTGCTGAGGGGAGGGGGGTATGGAGAGGGTGGCTGGGTTATGGACATTGGGGAGGGTATGGGATATGGTGAGTGCTGTGAAATGTGTAAGCCTGATGATTCACAGACCTGTAGCCCTGGGCAAATAATATGTTATATGTTAATAAAATAATAATAATAACAAAAAGAGGAATGGTCTCTATCTTTCAGGAGTATTTTGAGAATTATTAAATAAGTCTATGCTTCCTAACAAAATGTGCAAAAATAATGAGACTGCCCTCTTTTTCCTACTATTTATATTTTCTTGTCCTATACTCCACCTTTGGCCCATTCGGTATCACACATTAAAGATACCTTTTAAAAATGTTCGAATTAAGTTAGTTAGTGCAAATGAATATGGATTGTTCCATTTAGACAGTTTTTGAACAAGGCCAATTTATAGTCTACTGATGTCCATGATGATATAGGGCTTACCATGTTGACAATGCATTTCCTAGTAATGTGTAAACTAAGCAAACTATATAAAGCTCTTAAGTTACTGGGTTGAGAATGTTGCTGCAGACAATTACCACTGATTAGGAAGTCTTTACTTGGTTCAGTTAGTTACAAAAGATAAAATGCATGGCATAGTTCTACAAACTGTGGAGACAGACATTTAGTCTTATTGGCTCCTCTCCAGAACATAAAACAACCAGGTTTCTGGTAGTATCTCAAGTGGCTCTGTCCTCATCTATGAGTGAAGATTCTATAGGTGACTTCAATGTTAACAGAAAAAATAGTCTATTAAATTTTCCAATAATATACAACTAAAATGCACAGTTATATTACTTAATAGAGTTGTGATTCAACATGACCTTCATAGGCTGAGGTGACTAAGGAAAATAATTAATGTTAAGTTTTTCATTTCTGTTTATAAATACACACTTGAAAAAGTGTTGCATACAATATAATGTGAATGGTTTTAAGGACTATCCTAGAAAGAATTTCTATACAGAACTAGAGGTTACACAGGATGATCAACCAGGGCTCTTGTGACTTAATTTCCTTGAGACTATGTTTGTAAAAAAATCATCTCCTTTTCCTTCTAGTCATCTCCTCTAAAAGTAAATTCTTTGCCTGAGGTTTTGCCGAAAGTTACCAGTTCTCCAGTTCAGAATGAGACTGGGAACACACAGAAGCTCCCCTATATGTCAGCAGAGCTTTTTCCACCACCACACTAAGGCTTCCCTTAACAGTTACATGGAAAAATTACTACTAGGATATTCATTCACCTTTCCTCTTTTTGATCCACCTATTTCTCTCTACTTAATCTACTTTTAATGAATTTTTGTAGTGACCAGTATATTTCTGGGCACACACCAGCAACTGAAAAATATACTTAGAAAGAATCCATACACTTACTGTTTTTATGTCAATTTTTCCTATTTCTGCTTGTTTTTTAATTTTTTATTTGTTTTCTTTAACTTAAATTCAATTAATTAACATATAGTGTATTAATAGTTTCAGAGGTAGAGTTCAGTGATTCATCGGTCTCATATATTACCCAGTGCTCATTACATCATGTGCCCTCCCCAGTGTTCATCACCCAGTAACCTCATCCCTCCACAGCCCTCCCCTCCAGCAATCCTCACTTTGTTTCCTATGATTAATAGTTTCTTATGGTTTATGTCCCTCTCTGATTTTGTCTTGTCTTATTGTTCCCACTCTTCCCCTATGCTCCTCTTCTTTGTTTCTTAAATTGCACATATGAGTGAAATCATTAATAATTATCCTTCTCTGACTTATTTCACTTAACACAATACCCTCCAGCTCCCTCCACACATTTTCAAATGGCAGGATTTAATTTTTGATGGCTGAGTAGTATTCTATTCTGTGTGTATTAATATATACATCACCTCTTCTTTACCCATTCATCTGTCAATGGACATATGGGCTATTTCCATAGTTTTAGGATATTGTGGACATTGCTGCTATAAACATTGGGGTTAAGGTGTCCCTCCAAGTCATTACATTTATATCTTTGAGGTAGATACCTAGTAGTGTAATTGTCAGGTCATAAGGTAGCTCTATTTTCAACTTTTTGAGGAACCCCCATACTGTTTTCCAGAGTGACTGCACCAGTTTGCATTCCCATCAAGAGTGTAAGTGTGTTCCCCTTTCTTTGCATCTTGCCAACATCTGTCCTTCCCTGACTTGCTGACTTTAGCCATTCTGACCAGTGTGAAGTGGTATCTCATTGAGGTTTTGATTTGTATTTCCCTGATGCTCAGTGATATGGAGCATTTTTTCATGTGTCTGTTGGCCATCTGGATGTCTTCTCTAGAAAAATGTTTGTTCATGTCTTCTGCCCATTTCTTGATTGGATTATTTGTTCTTCAGGTATTAAGTTTGATAAGGTTTTATTATAGATTTTGGATATTAGCCCTTTATCTGATAAGACCTTTGCAAATATCTTCTCCCATTCTGTCAGTTGTCTTTTGGTTTTGTCAACTATTTCCTTTGCTGTGCAAAAGATTTTGATCTTGATGAAGTCCCAATGGTTCACTTTTGCCTTTGATCCCCCTGCCTTTAGGTATGTGTCTAACAAGAAGTTGTTGCAGCTGAGGTATAGAGGTTGGTGCCTCTGTTTTCTTTTACAATTTTGATGGTTTACTGTCTCATATTTAGTGCAACCCCTATCAAAATACCATGGCCTTTTTTTTCACAGAGATGGAAAAAATAATTCTAAAGTTTGTGTGGAACCAGAAAAGACCCTGAATGGCCAGAAGAATGTTGAAAAAGAAAACCAAAGCTGGCATAATTACAATTCCAGACTTTAAGCTCTATAAGAAAGCTGTAATTACCAAGACAGTATGGTACTGGCACAAAAACAGACACATAGATCAATAGAACAGAATAGAGAGCACAGAAATGGACCCTCAACTCTATGGTCAACTAATCTTTGACAAAGCAGGCAAGAATGTACAATTGAAAAAAGACAGTCTCTTCAACAAATGGTGTTGGGAAAATTGGACAGCCATATGAAGAAAAAAGAAACTGGACCATTTTGCTATACCATATACAAAAATAGACTCTGCTTGTGTTTTTCAATAAAAATTTTTAAAATGCTATCAAGAATGGAACTCATATGTTACTCTTTATTCTCTATGCATTTATATTTTTAAAAATCTCAGTCTGGGAAAGCTAGGTGTCTTAATCAGTTAAGTGTCTGACTCTTGATTTCAGATCTGGTCATGATCTCGGAGTCCTGAGATGGAACCTCATGTCAGGCTCCATGCTCAGCACAGAGTCTGCTTGAGATTTTCTCCCTCCTCCTTTGGCCCACCACCGCCACTTTCTCTCTCTCTAAATTAATTAATTAATTAAATCTATTAAAAAAAAATACTTGGTCTTATTTTTTGTACCAGAAAGTTTAAGTAATAAGAAATTGCTTCCATAAGGCTTTACTGTCATATAAACATTTTTACACTAAGCATTTGCATAACCTGGAATTTGTTTAATTATTGATATTCATATAGGATCTTGTAGACCTTTGAATACCTCTTATTGAGAAAAGGTTGAATTGGTCAGAATACTCTGAATTGCATAGGTAAATATGAAACACATGAAATGGAAATATGTAAGTTATGTAAAATGTAAATATGTATGTGTGTAAATGTAAAATGTAAATATGTATATATGTATGTAAATGTAAAATGTAAATACGAACAACATGAAAGTGCATTATCCTATGTTTACATGGTGCATTTTACAGTACAGTCATGTTACTTCAGATCTATGTGAACTTAAAGCAATGGAAAATTCAAAAGCTTTGACATGACAGCCACTGTAAAAGAGCAATAGGAAAAACTGCCTTGCAGTTTTCCATTTAACTCTTAGAAGTGATACTTGACAGTTCACTTTTATTTTTTAAGATATTATTTATTTATTAGAGAGAAAGAGAGTACATGCACACAAGCAGGGGGAGAGGAAGAAGGAGAAGCAGGATCCCTGCTGAGCATGGAGCTCAATCCCAGGACACTGGGATCATGACTTGATCCAAAGGCAGATGCTTAACTGACTGAGGCACCCAGGCACCCCAACAGTTTACTCTTAGTATAAGTAAATTATTGAGGTGATTATGTTTTGTTTAAAAGACCCATACATTCTTAGGACACTTGTGCACAAATACTTTTGGAGCCTAAGTGTCCATTTCATCTCTTCATTCTACACCTTCCGTTAAGAAAAAGCCTTGTGTTGACTTTTCTGAACATCATATCCTGCAGTAGGAAGGACAACAGCCAGGGATGTAGTATGGGAAAACTCTTTCTCAGTGTAGCTCTTTTTAATGCTCCTCCTTTTGACTCTGTTGTGTTTATGTCTCACTGAGCTTTCTTTTGACAATCTCTGAAGTGTGTGTTGCCCTAGAAAGACAGATTGGCCCTGTCAGATTCCCATCAAAAACACATAAACGAAAAATGTGGCATTAATACTATCATCACCCCAATAAGAAAACCTAAAATGATAATGTTAACTTTCCTCTTCCCCCTTCTAATATTTATATCTAGATAGGGTGGAAAATGACCCCTTCATAAATGAATTCCTGTTGATTGATGTTATAGCATTACCATGGGTGCCAAACTTATTCTTTACAGACTCCTTGGGGTCCAAATCTTTAAGTGCTGTCTGAAAAATGTATCATGATAAAATAATATTCCGGTCAAAAACACAAGCAAAACTGCTACATCCACACTGTCCTGAATCACAGTGCAAATGAAAAGGAATGAAAATTTGTTCAGCCCTCCTTTTCCAACTGTTTCTAGTTCATGGTGTTCAATCTCTCTGAGAGTTTGTTTCCTCTGAGCTGGATTATTTCTAGATAAGTGACTGATTGATACTATGCTGAATCCTCTGACTTCAAAGCTTCTAAATAATAACAAAATCAAAAACCTGAAGTATCTAACACTTCAGAAAGATGATTAAAAACTCAATGTGATATTACTGTAAATATTTCTAGAGTGAGGTTCTTTTATTCCTTTATTAGTTAGCAAAAGTGATTTAAAATTTAAAACAAAATGTTAAACCAAATGCCTAGTAATAAAGTAATTTACAATGACGCATTAACCCAGATGATCACATCTCAGATGATCTAGAAAAGCAGCAGCTGGTTCTTTGAAAAGATCAACAAAATTGTAAACCTTTAGCCAGACTCCAGAAGAAGAAGAAGAAGAAGAAGAAGAAAAGAAGGAAGGAAGGAAGGAAAAGAAAGAAAGAAAGAAAGAGAAAGAGAATTCAAATAAAATCAGAAATGAATGAGGAGAAATAACAAGACAAATGCAAAGAATTATAAGAGAATATTATGAAAAAGTGTATGCCAAAAAATTGGACAACCTAAAAGAAATAAATAAATTCCTAGAAACATATGAACTTCTATAGCTGAATTGGGAAGAAATAGAAAATTTGAAAAGACCAATTACTAGCAGTGAAATTAAATGAACAATCAAAAAACTTCCAACAAAGATCCAGAACCAGATGGCTTCACAGGTGACTTCTACCAAATATTTAAAAAGGAACTAAATTTTCTCAATTTAAAAAAAAAAAAAAATAGAAGAAGAAAGATCCCAAACACGTTCTATGAGGCCAGTATTACACCGATACTTAAACAATATCAAAATACTATGAGAAAGAAAAGAAAAGAAAGAAAAGGAAAAAGAAAGAAAGAAAGAAAGAGGAAGGAAGAAAGGAAATTACAGGACAATATCTCTGATGAATATAGATATAAAAACCCTCAACAAAACATTAACAAACAAATTCAACAATACATTAAAAACAATCATTCACCATGATCAAGTGGGATTTATTCCAGAGATGCATGGAGAATTCGATATTTACAAATCAATTAGCAAGATATATCACATTAAGTGGAATTGATTCTCTAATTTCCCTTTCTGTATTTTCATTGTTAGTGTATAAGAAAGCCACTGATTTCTGCACATTGACTTTGTATCCTGCCACGTTTCTGAATTGCTGTATGAGTTCTAGTAGTTTGGGAGTGGAGTCTTTTGGGTTTTCCATATAAAGAATCATGTCATCTGCGAAGAGAGAGAGTTTGACTTCTTCATTTCCAATTTGGATACCTTTTATTTCTCTATGTTGTCTGATTGCTGTTGCTAGGACTTCTAATACTATGTTGAACAAGAGTGGTAAAAGTGGGCATCCTTGTCTTGTTCCTGATGTCAACGGGAAGACTGCAAGCTATTTCCCATTGAGGATGATATTTGCTGTGGGTCTTTCATAGATAGATTTGATGAAGTTCAGGAATTTTCCCTCTATCCCTATACTTTGAAGCGTTTTAATCAGGAACGGATGCTGGATTTTGTCAAATGCTTTTTCTGCATCAATTGAGAGGACCATGTGGTTCTTTTCTCTTCTCTTATTCATTTGTTCTATCACATTGATTGATTTGCGAATGTTGAACCATCCTTGTAGCCAAGGAATAAATCCCACCTGATCATGGTGGATAATCTTTTTAATGTGCTGTTGGATCCCGTTTGCTAGGATCTTGTTGAGAATCTTAGCATCCATATTCATCAGTGATATTGGTCTGAAATTCTCCTTTTTGGTAGGGTCTTTGCCTGGTTTGGGGATCAGGGTAATGCTGGCTTCATCAAAAGATTCTGGAAGATTTCCTTCTGCTTCAAATTTTTGAAACAGCTTCAGGAGAATAGGTGTTATTTCATCCTTGAAAGTTTGGTAGAATTCCCCAGGGAATCCGTCAGGTCCTGGGCTCTTGTTTTTTGGGAGGTTTTTGATCACTGCTTCAATCTCGTTACTAGATATCTGTTCTATTCAGGTTGTCAATTTCTTCCTGGTTCAATTTTGGGAGTTTATAGTTTTCCAGGAATGCATCCATTTCATCTAGGTTGCTTAGCTTATTGGCATATAACTATTGATAATAACTTCTGATGATTGTTTCTACTTCCTTGGTGTTTGTTGTGATCTCTCCCTTTTCATTCATAATTTTATGAATTTGACTTTAGCTCTTTTCTTTTGGATTGGTGTGGCCAATGGTTTATTGATCTAATTGATTCTTTCAAAAAACCAGCTTCTAGTTTCATTGATACGTTCTACTATATAATGGTTTCTACCTCATTGATCTCTGCTTTAATCTTGATGATTTCCCTTCTTATGTGTGGAGTTGGTTTGATTTGTTGTTGATTCTCCAGTTCTTTATGGTGTAGAGACAGCTGGTTTATTCTGGATTTTTCTATTTTTTTGAGTTAGGCTTGGATGGCTATGTATTTCCCACTTAGGACCGCCTTTGCTGTAGCACCAAGAACCATAAGATACCTGGGAATAAACCTAACCAAAGAGGTAAAGGATCTGTACTTGAGGAACTACAGAACACTCATGAAAGAAATTGAAGGAGACACAAAATGATGGAAGACCATTCCATGCTCTTGGATCGGAAGAATAAACATTGTTAAAATGTCTATACTGCCTAGAGCAATCTATACTTTTAATGCCATTCCAATCAAAATTCCACTGGTGTTCTTCAAAGAGCTGGAGCAAATAATCCAAAAAATTGTATGGACTCAGAAGCGACCCCGATTCACTAAGGAAATGTTGAAAAACAAAAATAAAGCTGGGGCATCACGTTACCTGATTTCAAGCTTTATTACAAAGCTGTGATCACCAAGACAGCATGGTACTGGTATAAAAACAGACACATAGACCAGTGGAATGGAGTAGAGAGCCCAGATATGGACCCTCAACTCCATGGTCAATTAATCTTTGACAAAAGAGGAAAAAATATACAGTGGGAAAAAAACAGTCTCTTCAATAAATGGTGCTGGGAAAACTGGACAGCTATAAGTAGAAGAATGAAACTCAACCATTCTCTTACACTGTACACAAAGATAATCTCAAAATGGATAAAGGACTTCAACGTGAGACAGGAATCCATCAGAATTCTAGAGGAGAACATAGGCAGTAATCTCCTCATATCAGCCACTGCAACTTCTTTCAAGATATTTCTCCAAAGGCAAAGAAAACAAAAGTGAAAATAAACTTTTGGGATTTCATCAAAATCAAAAGCTTCTGCACAGCAAAGGAAACAGTCAAAAAAACAAAGAGGCAACCCACGTAATGGGAGAAGATATTTGCAAATGACAATACAGACAAAGGTTGATATCCAGGATATATAATGAACTCCTCAAACTCAACACACACGAAACAGGCAAACACATCAAAAAATGGGCAGAAGATATGAGCAGACACTTCTCCAATCAAGACATACAAATGGCTATCAGACACATGAAAAAATGTTCATCATCACTAACCCTCAGGGTGATTCAAATTAAAACCACATTGAGATATCACTTTACACCAGTTAGAATGGTCAAAATTAACAAAACAGGAAACAACATGTGTTGGAGAGGATGTGGAGAAAGGGGAACCCTCTTCCACTGTTGGTGGGAATGTGAGTTGGTGCAGCCTCTTTGGAGAACAGTGTGGAGGTTCCTCAAGAAATTAAAAATTGAACTTCCCTATGACCCTGCCATTGCACTCCTGGGTATTTACCCCAAAGATACAGATGTCGTGAAAAGAAGGGCCATCTGTACCCCAATGTTTATAGCAGCAATGGCCACGGTCGCCAAACTGTGGAAAGAACCAAGATGCCCTTCAATGGACGAATGGATAAGGAAGATGTGCTCCATATATACTATGTAGTATTATGCCTCCATCAGAAAGGATGAATGCCCAACTTTTGTAGCAACATGGACGGGACTGGAAGAGATTATGCTGAGTGAAATAAGTCAAGCACAGAGAGTCAACTATCATATGCTTCCACTTATTTGTGGAGCATAACAAATATCATGGAGGACAAGGGGTCTTAGAGAGGAGAAGGGAGTTGGGGTAAATTGGAAGGGGAGGTGAATCATGGGAGACTATAGACTCTGAGAAACAACTGAGGGGTTTGAAGTGGTGGGGGGTTGGAAGGTTGGGGTACCAGGTGGTGGGTATTATAGAGGGCACAGATTGCATGGAGCACTGGGTGTGGTGAAAAAATAATGAATACTCTGTCTTTCTGAAAATAAACAAATTAATTTAATTTAAAAAAAGATACATCACATTAATAGGAAAAAACAATAAAAACCATATGATCATTTCAATAGGTGTAGAAAAAGCATTTGACAAAGTATAAAATCCCTTCATGATTAAAAAAAAAACTCTCAACAAAGTGGATTTAAAGGAAACATACATCAGCACAAAAAGGCCATGTATGAAAAAACCTGCAGCTAACATCATACTCAGTGGGGAGAAACTGAGAGCTTTTCTTCTAAGATCAAGAAAATGATTACCATGCCTACTCTCACTATTTTTATTCAACACAGTAATGGAAGTCCCAAACATATCAATCAGACAAGAAAAAAATAAAATGTGCCCAAATTGGTAATGCACTTAAAATTTTCATTATTTGCAAATAACATAATATTATGTATAGAAAACCCTAAAGATGTCACTAGAAAACTACCAGAATTAATAAATGAATTCAGCAAAGTCACAAGATACAAAATTATTATCCTGTCGCATTCCTATACATCAATAATGAATATCAGAAAGAGAAGAAAATAATCCCATTTATAATTGCACCAAAAATAATAAAATAACAAGAAATAATCTTAACCAAGTAGGTGAAATACCTGTACACTGAAAACTATAAAATACTGATGAAATAAAGTGAAGATTACACAAACAAATGGAAAAATTGTCCATACTTATGGATTGGAAAAACAAGTATTGTTAAAATATCCATACCACACAAAGTGATCTATAGATTTAATGTAATTCTTATTAAAATACGAACATTTTCCAGAGCTATAATAATCCTAAATTTATATGGATCTACAAGAGACCCAAAGTAGTCAAAGCAATGGTGAAAAAGAAAAATAAAGTTGGAAGTATCACAATCCTGGATTTCAAAAAATACTACAAAGCTGCCGTAATCAAAACAGTACAGTAATAGCACAAAAGTAGACACCTAGATCAAGAGAACAACGTTGAGAGTCCAGAAATAAATCCATGCCTTTATAGTCAATTAATCTACAATGAAGGAAGCAAGAATATACAGTAGGAAAGAGACAGTCTTTTCAACAAATGGTGTTGGGAAAACTGGGCAACAACATACAAAATAACAAACGTGGACCACTTTCTTACACTAAACCAAAAAATAAGTAAATAAATTCACAATGGATTAAGGACCTAAATGTGACACCTGAAACCATAAAAATCCTAGATGACAGCACAGGGAGTAATTTCTCTGACTTTGGTCATAACAATACCTTTCTAGATATGTCTTCTGAGACAAGGAAAACAACAAAAATAAAATTATTGGGATTACATAAAAATAAAAATCTTCTATGCAGCAAAGGAAACCAACAAAAGAAAAATACATCCTAAGACATTTACAATAACCCAATAAAGGGTTAGTATCCAATATATTTAAAAACTCCTACAACTCAACATACACACACACACACACACACACACACACACACAAATAATAATTCAGTTAAAAATGGGGAGAAGACATGAACAGACATTTCTCCAAAGACATCCAGATGACCACTTGACACATGAAAAGATGCTCAACATCACTCATCATTGGGGAAATAAAAAACCACAAAGAGATATCACATTACACTTTTCAGGATGGCTAAAGTCAAAAGACAAGAAATTGTAATTGTTGGTAAAGATATGGAGAAAAATGAGATTTTCATACACTGTTGGTAGGAATGTAAATTGTGCAGCTACTGTGCAAACAATATGGAGGCTCCTCAAAAACTTAAAAATATAATTACCATATAATCTAGTACTCCAAATACTGGGTATTTAGCCAAAGAAAATGATAACACTGATTTGAAAATATATATGCATCCCTATGTTTATAGTAGCATTATTTAAAATAGCCAAGATATGAAAGCAAGTGTCCATTGATAGATGAATGGATAAAGAAGATTATATATATATATATATAAAATGAAATTTTATTCAGCCATTAAAAAGAAGGAAATCTTGCCACTTTCAACAACATGGATGGACCTAGAGGTTATAATGCCAAGTGAAATAAGCCAGTCAGAGAAAGACAAATACCACATGATTTCACTCATATGTTGAACTTAAGAAACAAAACAAATGAAAAAAAAAAAAGAAAAACAAATAAAGACAGACAAATACAGAGAACAAACAGGTGATTACCCAAGGAGAGGTAGATGGAGAGATGAGTGAAATTGATAATGGGGGTTAAGACTATATTTACTTTAATAAATTTATAGCACTTAGAAATGTATAGAACTGTTGCATTATTACATTGTTCACCTGAAACTAATATAACACTGTATGTTAATTTTACTTGAATAAAAAATTACAGTTAAAAAAAGATGTTAAACAAGATGTCCAGTAATGAAATAATTTACTATGATGTATTTACATGTTTATCAAAGGATTAGGGAAATTTCTAACATTGAAAATAATGTATGCTTTGGTTGCAAAACATATTATGTGAAAAATATTTCAGTTAAACTATGGTACAACAGACAGTTTGAGGAAATATTATTGTTTCACGATTCCAAG
This sequence comes from Neogale vison, assembly GCF_020171115.1. Lineage (NCBI taxonomy): Eukaryota > Metazoa > Chordata > Mammalia > Carnivora > Mustelidae > Neogale > Neogale vison. The sequence continues at coordinate 23,456,168 of NC_058105.1, forward strand.
CTGCAACTTATATACTTACAGTGCAACAATTTACTACAGTGCTAATAAGGCCTAGTATAAGCAGATAATTAATCAATTATGGGAAATACAAAAGTACAAGTAGAGATGGCTACCTTGTAATCCAAGACCTTTTAACCAAAAAAGTAAGTAAATGCATTAATCATTTATTTTGTCTACATAATGTTCTAAAACTGGCTTGACTACTTTGAGAAAAAATATTTGCCTGCAATGATTTGACTTCTTTCTCTTTTTAAAAATATTTATTTATTTGAGAGAGAGATAAAAAGATATCATGAGTGGGGGAAGTGCAGAGGAAGAGAATAAGAGAGAGAAATAATCTCAAGAGGACTCCTCACTGAGCACATACCCTGACATGTGTCTCGGTCCCACCACCCTGAGATCATGACCTGAGCCAAAATCAAGAATTGGAGCTTAACCAACTGAGCCACCCAGGTGCCCTGATCTGATATTTTAGAATCATATTTGTGGAGCACTGTAGCGGTCTAGTGGAATTATAATTTGATCTGAAATAGAAGACATTTTCTATTTTATTTTAATTCTTTATCTTTAAGGCCAAATAATTTAAAAAAGGAAAGAAATATCTCATGTATTTTTGGCCTTAGTATTATCAATTCCCCCACTTCTGCTAAAAATTTACTTTTGCCTCTCTGTATTCCTAGTAAGAGGATTCTCCTTTCACTGTCTCTTTCACTCAACATACTTAAACTATTTAATTTAAAACAAGAAAAGAATGGGCAAATCAACAATGTAAGGCAAAATCAAATCTCCCAGTACAAAGTACATTCTTCCCTCCATAATGATATATAGTTATCACCATAAAGAAATACACAGATTTAGCTTTTATTTTCCCATTTACAGATCTTTCTGTAGACCTGAATTATGTACAGCTTTAAAAAGTTATCATTAAAATGAGATATTTGGAGCTATAGCAAACTTTCAAAGAGATACTTGAACAGTTTCCTCCTTATAATTAAAAGGTCTTGTCTAAGGCTGTACTTAAAAGTGTAGAATTAAAATAAAATAAAATAAAATACTGTGGAATTAGTTTCTATTCAAAGTAATTCTACTTTGAGTTTGACAATTTTTTGTTTGTTTCTTTGTTTGTTTTTTATAGATTCCCTGAATATTAATTTCAAAGTTGGTTTATTTTTTTTAATTTTTAATTTTTATTTTTTAGTGTGTTATATTAGTCACCCTAGAGTACATCATTAGTTTTTGATGTAGTGTTCCAAGATTCATTGTTTATGTATAATACCCAGTGTTCCATGCAATACATGCCCTCCTTAATACCCACCACCAGGGTCACCCATCTCCCAAACCCCTCTCCTCTAAAACCCTCAGTTTGTTTCTTGGAGTCCATAGTCTCTCATGGTTCATCTCTTTCTCCAATTTCTCCCAATTCAATTTCCCTTTCCTTCCCTAATGTTCTCCATGTTTATCCTTATGTTCCACAAGTAAGTAAAACCATATGATAATTGACTTTCTCTGCTTGACTTATCTCATTCAGTGTAATCTCTTCTAGTCCCATCCATGTTGATCCAAAAGTTGAGTATTCATCCTTTCTGATGACTTAGCAATATTCCATTGTGTATATGGACCACATCTTCTTTATCCATTCATCTGTTGAAGGACATCTGTGCTCTTTCCATGGTTTGGCTCTTGTGAACATTGCTGTTATGAATATTGGGGTATATATGGCCCTTCTTTTCACTACATCCGTATCCAGTAGAGTAATTGCAGGGTCATAGGGTAGCTCTATTTTTAATTTTTTGAGGAATCTCTGCACTGTTCTCCAAGGTGGCTGTACCAATTTGCATTCCCACCAACAGTGTAAGAGGCACATGAAAAAATGTTCATCATCATTAGCCATCAGGTAAATTCAAATCAAAAGCACATTGAGATACCACCTTACACCAGTTAGAATGGCAAAAATTAACAAGATAGTAAACAACAAGTTTTGGAGAGGATGTGGAAAAAGGGGAACCCTCTTATACTGGTTTGCAAATTCTTAAATTGCCAATTAGAGGGCCCCTGAGTTAACTGGAATATTGCAACTCTGATGGAACATTATTCAAATTCTAGAAAATCATGCAAAGTAAACTTGTAGAGCATTTGCAAGAATCCCAAACTAGATATCTTTAATATGTTGTCTTACTTTCCATATTCCTTTTTAAAATTATGCTTCTTTTTCCCAAAATTTGCTTTGTAAACCTCATTTTGACCTTGATCCCACAACAATCCTTATGATAGGAAAATTATAAATGATTATTTTTTAATAGATTTAACATCCTTCGACCCATTTTCTATGCAGCCAATGAGTAATACAGTTAACTATGCTGGAACCTTGGACATTGAGTATATAATATTGAACCTTCAAATAAAATGTATTTTGTAACTAGTTAGTAAGTATTTGGTGGATCAACTATAGTGTTATAAGTGATTCCTTCCATATTAAAAGAGATTATATTAATATAAAAATAATATTCTATCCTACTAGAGTCTTAATATTTCCAAAAATCAAGCCTTATAAAAGGAGGATGACTATTTCCTAATGAAATTTCATGGCCTGATACTTTTCTTCATGACCATATACATGAGCAGATGACAGTCAAGAAGCATCATGTGACTATCACTATATAGAGAGACATGGATTGAAGAAAGTATCTCTGGCTTCATAAAATTTAGATTCTTATTAGAATGTGTGATACACATGGAGGTATGCATACATAAATAAAATTAAATAGGACTATAGTATGAAGAATAATAATCAGTTCAAATTTTATTAGCCTCACTAAGTTTTGATAATTCAAACTGATGGATAATTCCAAAACTGAAGAGCTTACCTTATCATAAGATAGCTCATATTTTATAAATTTTTTGGAGGATGTCTATCACTTATACTAAATTAGAAATGCTATGCAGCCATCAAAAGAAACGAAATCTTGCCATTTGCGACAACATGGATGGAACTAGAGCGTATCATGCTTAGCGAAATAAGTCAAGCGGAGAAAGACAACTATCATATGATCTCCCTGATATGAGGGAGTGGTGATGCAACATGGGGGCTTAAGTGGGTAGGAGAAGAATCCATGAAACAAAATGGGATAGGGAGGGAGACAAACCATAAGTGACTCTTAATCTCACGAAACAAACTGTGGGTTGCTGGGGGGAGGGGGGTTGGGAGAAGGGGTTAGGGTTATGGACATTGGGGAGGGTATGTGCTTTTGGGTAAATTGGAAGGGGAGATGAACCATGAGAGACTATGGACTCTGAAAAACAATCTGAGGGGTTTGAAGTGGCGGGGGGGTGGGAGGTTGGGGTACCAGGTGGTGGGTATTATAGAGGGCACGGCTTGCATGGAGCACTGGGTGTGGTGAAAAAATAATGAATACTGTTTTTCTGAAAATAAATAAATTGGAAAAAAAAAAAAGAAATGTAATGCAAGATTCCCAGCACTTGGTTCCTGGAACATGGTATGTACTCAATAAAATTTTGTTGAGTTAATGTACTTTTTATATCAAGTCAATAATTTACCTCTGAAATATATTTTTTCTATTACTACCTAGATTTGCTCTCTGGACAAACATAGAACAAGCCTGATCTCTTTTATACAATGTAACTTTTAATATTTAATGTCAGTTTTTAAATTCAGAGTTCTGAAGCTGAAGGAGTTCCCTGATTTTCAAATAAGAGTATTCAGGCACCAGGATATGTGCCAGGGAATAAAGAAAGCCACAAGAGAGAGAAATAGAGTCACATTGTTTGCCATATCTATTCAATTGGGACATGAAAATATTTTATTTTAAAATACAGGTTCATGGTAGACTAGTATGAAAAACTCACATGAATTTGTCAAATAAAATAAGAAATTTCAATGAAATGATATATTTGAAGAGGTCTTCTGTCAGAAAACCTGGTCTACAGAGAAATCATAGCTATTTTCCTTAGGTACCACAGGCCTACGTGTAGAAATTTTTGAAAAGACAGTTTAGTTGACTGTTACATTGTATCAATGAAGACACTGCCATCCAGAAGAAGGAAGTGACTTCACAGAAGGCACAAAATATATTAATAGCATATCCTTCACAAGAATCTATGTAACATTACTCATACTCAATAAATTCCTTCAACTGTGTGTGACACATTTTAAGATCTTCATTGTCCAGATTAACCTCCGGCCCATATCTCTTAAAATATAATGCCTCTCCAAATTATCCTTTAAATTGTCAACAGAGATTCCTTTCTAAAATACAAATCAATACATGAAAATTTTGTTTCCATAAACATTCAGTAGTAGAAAGTATGAAGTATTTAAAAAAGCAAAAGAATGGGAACATGTTAAAGGATCATGGGAGGCAACCTGAAAAAGTCTCCAGTGGCCAAAGCTTAAACAATATAAGCAACAAATTAAATAACAAAGTTAGGCTGCAACTCAAAAGCTAAAATTAGTATGCAAGAGTTCACAAATGAATAGATTGATAAATAAATAAATAAATGAATACACAAATTTCCTTACAGAAAAATTCCAAAGAATATGTGAAGATATAATTCCTCTAAGAGGTAGAGATTAACTGTCTCATTGAGAGTGAGCTGGATTGAGTGACTTCTGTAGAATAGAGAAGCCTTTCAAATATCACTTTAAATATGAGATGACATTAATAGAACCACCGATGTCATAGGGATATCATAAACCCTCTTACAAGGTGTGATAAGGCTAATTTACTTCTGTGATATTCTTCCCCAATTCCTTAAACTCAGTCTTATTATGAATAAAACACAAATTGTAGACATTATGCAAAATACCTGACCAGTATTCCTCAAAACGGTGAAGGCCATCAAAAGGTCTCAGAAAAAAAAAAAAAAAATCTGAGGAAAAGTCACAATCAAGAGGTCTAAGGAGACCTGATGACTAAACTTAATTTGGTATCCTGAATAGAATCCTTAGATTATGAAGAAAAAAGACAGTAGTTCTAGAGAGTAATGTTGATAATGGGGAAGACTATGTATGTGTGGGGAAGAGGGTATATGGTAAATCTTTGTACCTTCCTCTCAATTTTGCTGTAAACCCAAAATGCTCTTTGAAAAAGTCTTTTATTAAAAAAAAATAAAAAGGACTATAGGAAAAGAGTAGTGAAACCCCAAAATGTGTAACTTTCTATTAACATGACAATGCCACTTTTTTCTTAGTTTTGACAAATGAATCATGGTAATATAAGATTTTAACATTAAGAGAAACTGGATGAATAATATATGAAATTTTCTATACTAGGTTTTCAGGTTTTCTATAAATCTATTTTGCTTTTAATGTTTATTAAAAGAAAAAACAAACATGACATCACCAAAGACAGAATACAGAATTCCAAGGACTAGTCCCCCTACAAAAACACCAAAATTGGTGAGCAAGAACTATCAGAATTAAGTCATCAGAACTCTATGAAGTTGTCAAAAGTTTATAGCATTCAGTGAATGTTCAACCAAGAATAGGGTGACTTAAATATGTTAGGAGAACTTTGTGGTGTTTTAGACTTGTCCCACTGCCCTCACCAGGATGAGGGTGATTTTGGAAGATGAGAGTTCATGTTCCTGATGCAGTTTCCTGCCACTCAAAGTAGCCTAATAGATCATGTTCCAAAAAAAGTTGTGTTTCTGTTTTGACCTGTCTGGAGGTTTCATGAAGACTAAAACAGGGTGCTTGCATTTGTTCCTGTTAACCTGGAACTCTCTTGAGGCAGGAAAGTGGCTGTGTGTAAATCATTCCTCAAGACATTGAAAGGCAAATGAATGACCTGCTGCTTCCTGTGGTTAAGTTTACATTTGGCACCAACAAGGGGCCAGCACAACCTGGGAAGTAAACGCTGGAGAGAGAATTACTTTGGAGAAAAAGGGCTTTGAGGAACACCTGAATATAATGGGGAATCTAGAAAGCATGTCCAGGAATAGACACATGCTCAAAAAACACCTGAGAAAATCCTAACCTTTACTCCAAGAGATCTTTAAGTTAGGTTAGAACAGGAAGTGAAAGCTAAGGCAGTACCGCAAATCACTTACCTAAGCTTTTCCCTGAGACAGAGACACCTGCAAAGACTGGTAGTGCATTTTCTATTCTTTTTTTCTTTTCTCCAGTTTGTTCTTTTTTACTACTTGGCTTCATGTATTTAAAGATATCTCTGTCAAACCAGTAGCTGACTACAAGCTAATGCAAAAGAAACTGTAAAGACCACATACACAAAAAAGAATTTTGAAAAATTACTGAATGAACAACTATAACTCACAGTAATCAAGAACAATAACCCTGAGGATAGAAGGAACTATATTTCCAGAGTGACCATTTTGGAATCTCCATAATGTACAGTTTTGAACAAAGAAACAAGAAATTATGGCCCATTCTCAGGGGAAAAAAAAATAGTCCTGATCATTTCAATGTAGAGATGTGGTAATTACTAGGAAATAACTTTAAATCCACTATTGCAAGTTTGCTCAAGGAGCTAAAGTAAACTTTAGATAAATAATTGAAATAAACTGTGAGAATGCTCCCTCAATAAAAAGAGAATAACAATAAATAAAGAGAAATTATTAAACAGAAGCAAACAAAAATTCTGAAACTGAAAAGTATGATAGCTATAATGAAATATAAATTCACTAAATGGTTTTAACAGATTTGAATAAGTAGAAAAAAAATCAATGAACTTGAAAGTAGGTCAATTGAAATTATCCAGTCTAAGGAACATAATAAAAACATAATAAAGATAAAATGAATGAATCCCAAGAGATGTGTGGGATATTACCAATCATACTAACATATGCTTAATGAGATTCCTGGAAGGTTAAAAGAGACAGAAAGGAATTATATATATATACACATATATATATATATAAAAATACTGGTGATTTACTTACTAGATTTTATAAAGAAAATAATTTACATTTCCAAGAAGCTGAACATACTTTAAGTAGAAAAACATATATAGATCACCACTGAGACAAATTATAACCAAATGGTCAAAAGACAGAGACTCTTGGAAGTCAAGAGAGAGAAGCAACTTCTTATGTACTTATCTTCAATAAGATTACAATTTCTCATTAGACTTTGGGTGTCAGAAACCAGTGTGGTGACATATTTAAAGTACTGTAAGAAAAAAATTTCTACCCAAGGATTCTGGCAAAAACTATCCTCCAATCATAAAGGGAAAATTAATTCCCAGATAAACAAATGCTGAGAATATTTGTGGCTAGGAAACCTTTCCTACAGGAAGTACCTCAAACCACAATGAAAAAAACATTAGACAGCAACTGAAAATCATATAAAAAATTATAAAACTAATTACAGGGTGCCTGTGTGGCTCAGTCAGTTAAAGTTTCCTGGGATTGAGTCCCACACTAGGCTCCCTGCTCAGCAGGGAGTCTGCTTCTCCCTCTGAACCCTGCCCCCCCACCAATGTTCTCTATCTTATTCTCTCTCTCTCCCAAATAAATAAGATCTTTTAAAAATTTTTAAATAAAATAATTTAAAAAAATTCAAAAAGATTGGCAAAATGTTTAAAACAACATGATCTACCTATATGCTGGATATTAGATGCTCTAGATTCAAAGTTACAAATAAGTTGAAAATTTAAAAAAAAAAAGAAATTCCATGCAAATTGTAATTAAGAACGCAGAGGTGGGTATTACTCAAGATAGGCTTAGATTGAAAATTGTTACCAGAGATAAAGAGGAACATTTTATATTGATAAAACAGTCAAATTATCAAGAAGATATCAATTATAAACATGCACAGCTAACCATAGTGCTCCAAAATATTTGAAGCAAAATTTGAAGGAATTGAAGTAAAAAAAGAGAACAATTCTACAATGATAATTGAAGATTTCAAAAACCCATTTATAATAATTGATAGTGCAATGAAATAAATGATCAGTAAAAAACAAAATGAAACAGTGGACTTGGAAAAAATAGAAGAGTTGAATGATACTATACAACAAGACCTAATGGGTATAGAGAGAAACACTCTCTCTGGAAGGAGTAGGATAAGCATTCTTCTTAAGCACACATGGAACATTATCCATGAAGAATTTTGTGTTAGTCCACAAAACAAATCTTAAAAAAAATTAAAAGATTAAAATCGTGCAAAGTATTTTTCTGACAATGAGGTTTGTTGAATGAAAATAAAGTCAATATCAGACAAAACCTGCAAAATTTACAAATATAAAAAATGAAACAAAATGAAGAATGAGTTGAAGAAATCACAAGGGAAATTAGAAAATACTTAACGGCCAACCAAAACAAAAATACAATATACCAAAACATTTTGGATGCAGCAGAGGCAGTATTCATATGAAAATACATACTGTAAATAACTGCATTAAGAAAGGTGAAAGATCTCAAACCAAAACCTAACTTTATACCTTGAGGGACTAGAAAAAGCAAACTAAACCAAACCTGGCAGAGGGAAGAAAATAATAAAAGATAGAGAAGAGATAGAGAATTTTTGAAAACTTAATCAATGAAACCACAAGTTTGTTCTTTGAAAATATCAACAGAATTGATTACTCTTTAGCTAGAATGTTAAAGAAAAAGGAGAGAAAATACAAATAATTGAAATCAGAAATTTAAAAAGGAGGCATAACTACTGACTGTATAAAAATAAAAAGGATTATCAGAGAATACTAAGCAAATATCAGCAAATTATACAACCAAGATGAAATGGACAAACTCCAAGAAACACAAAACTTACCAAAACTGACTTAATAAAAAATAAAGAACCTGAACATGTCTAAAAGTATGGAGATTAATTAAGTAAACTAAAACTTTCCACTGACAAAAAAGTCCAAGAGCAGATGACTTCACTTGTGATAGGGAAGAATTAGGAGAAACACTTCTAATTTTTTTTTCCAAAAAATAGAAAAGGATGAATTTTTTTTCCTTTATTCTATGAAGACAGCATTACCCTGATATCAAAGCCAGATAAGAACAAAACAAGAAGAGCATAAAGTAATATCCCTCAGGAAAATAAATATAAAACCCTCTACTAAATACTAGCAAATGGAGTCCAGCAGCATACTAAAAGAACTATGTATCATGACTAAGTGGCTTATCCCAAAGTACAAGGGTAATTCAACCTGTAAAAATCAATTAATGTAATATACGATTATATTACAATTACCAATATACCTTCATTAATAGGATGAAGGGAAAAAAATGATGATCTTGACTGATGAAAAAATCATTTGAAAAAATCCAATACTTTTTCATGATAAAAACACTTAAAAAACTAGCAATGTAAGGGATCTTTTTCAATATGATAAAGATAGTAATGAAAAACCCACAGCTAACATTATACTAAGTGGTAAAAGACTGAAAACATTCCCTCCATGATCAAAAACAAGACTAAGAAGCCCACTTTGACCCTGTTATTAAACATAGTACTGGAAGTTCTAGCCAGATAAGTTGAGCAAGAATAAGAAATAAAATTAACTAAATTGAAAAAGAAGAAGTAAAACTACATATATTCACAGATGTCTTACATATAGAAAACACCAAATAATTTGTATATAACAAACAAAAAATATATTATAGCTAATAAACCAAATCAGTAAAACTGCAAGATACAAGGCGAATAAAAAAAAAATCAGTTGTATTTGTACACAATACCATTGAACAATCAGAAAATGAAATTAAGAAAACAATTCAATTTACTATACAACCCAAAAGAATAAAATATGTAGGGATCAATGTATAAGAGTTTTATAGTGAAAAGAATAAATTATTATTGAAATACATTTAAAAGACCTAATTAAGTGGAAAGATATTCTGTGTTCACAAATAGAAAGATAAGATTTATTGTAAAGATGGCAACACTCTATGACCTTAAACAGATGAATGGATAAAGAAGATGTGGTCTATATATACAATGGAATATCAGCTAGTGAATTGTAAACTCATTGACATAATAGTGAGTTCCCTTGGTTTTATATTTGCTTTACATTTTAGACTTGGTCCTGAAGAAATCAGCAACCCACAAAGATCAAGTGACATAAACAAACAAACAAAAAACAAACAAGCAAACAAAAAAAGCCTGCTTTTTTGTTATACTTAGCAGGAAAAATAGGAAAAAGTATGTCTACTCCATATTCTTGAAAGTGAAAGTTGTCCAGTAATATTATTTTAACTTCAACCCGAAAGGCTGATGCTTATTCTAATTGTATACTTCAAAAATTGTGAGGCCCATAGAAATTAAGTAAATTCCCTAAGATTACCAGCTAACAAGCGGTGAAATCATAATTCAAATCCATTATGTGTGACACCAAAGTTCACATAATTGACTGATGTATTAGGTCACATAAAAATTGTTGTCTTCCCCCAACAGGAATTGGTGGTTTACTATTTAGTATGGTAATCACTAGCCATGTATGAATTACAAAATTTATATTAATTTAAATTAAATAAAATATAAAATTTGGTTCCACAGTCACATTAGATACATCTCAAGTGTTTAAAAGTCACATGTTGTAAAAGCAAAAATGAACTTTTGGGACTTCATCAAAATCAAAAGCATCTGCACAGCAAAGGAAAAAGTCAACAAAACAAAGAGGCAACCCACGGAATGGGAGAAGATATTTGCAAATAACAGTACAGACAAAAGGTTGATATCCAGGATCTATAAAGAACTTCTCAAACTCAACACACACAAAACAGACAAGCATATCAAAAAATGGGCAGAAGATATGAACAGACACTTCTCCAATGAAGACATACAAATAACTATCAGACACATGAAAAAATGTTCATCATCCCTAGCCCTCAGGGAGATTCAAATTAAAACCACATTGAGATACCACCTTATACCAGTTAGAATGGGCAAAATTAACAAGACAGGAAACTACATGTGTTGGAGGGGATGTGGAGAAAAGGGAACCCTCTTCCACTGTTGGTGGGAATGCAAGTTGGTGCAGCCACTTTGGAGAGCAGTGTGGAGATTCCTCAAAAAATTAAAAATAGAGCTTCCCTATGACCCTGCAATTGTACTACTGGGTATTTATCCCAAAGATACAGATGTCGTGAAAAGAAGGACCATCTGTACCCCAATGTTTATAGCAGCAATGGCCACGGTCGCCAAACTGTGGAAAGAACCAAGATGCCCTTCAACGGATGAATGTATAAGGAAGATGTGGTCCATATACACTATGGAGTATTATGCCTCCATCAGAAAGGATAAATACCCAACTTTTGTATCAACATGGACGGGACTGGAAGCGATTATACTGAGTGAAATAAGTCAAGCAGAGAAAGTCAATTATCATATGGTTTCGCTTACTTGTGGAGCATAACAAATAGCATGGAGGAAAGGGGAGATGGAGAGGAGAAGGGAGTTGAGGGAAATTGGAAGGAGAGGTGAACTATGAGAGACTATGGACTCTGAAAAAACAATCTGAGGGTTTTGAAGGGGTGGGGGATGGGAGGTTGGGGGAACCAGATGGTGGGTATTGGAGAGGGCATGGATTGCATGGAGCACTGGGTGTGGTGCAAAAACAATGAATATTGTTACGCTGAAAATAAATTTAAAAAAAAATAGAGCTTCCCTACGACCCTGCAATTGCACTACCAGTATTTACCCCAAAGATACTGATGTGGTGAAAAGAAAGGCCATCTGTACCCCAATGTTCATAGCAGCAATGGCCACGGTCGCCAAACTGTGGAAAGAACCAAGATGCCCTTCAACGGATGAATGGATAAAGAAGATATGGTCCATATATAGAATGGAGCATTATGCCTCCATCAGAAAGGATGAATACCCAACTTCTGTATCAATGTGGACAGGACTGGAGGAGATTATGGTAAATGAAATAAGTCAATCAGAGAGAGTCAATTATCAAATGGTTTCACTTCTTTGTGGAGCATAAGGAATAACATAGAGGATATTGGGGAATGGAGAGGAGAAGAGAGTTGGGGGAAACTGGAGGGGGAGATGAACCATGAGAGACTATGGACTCTAAGAAACAAACTGAGGGTTTGGGGGAGGTGGGAGTTAGGGGAGCCTGGTGGTGGGTATTAAGGAGAGCACATATTGCATGGAGCAATGTTGTTTATGCACAGCATAAACAATGAATGCTGGAATACTGACAAGAAATAAAATAAAATAAAATGAAAAAAAAGTCACATGTTAATAACTAATATATTGGACAGCACAATATAGAATATTTTCATGATCATAGAACGGCCTATGAATAGTATTGGTTTAAAGAGTAGACACATCTGCTTCTCTGCCTACTTGTGATCTCTCTCTGTCAAATAAATAAATAAAATCTTTAAAAAAAAAAGAGTAGGCACATAATGAGACTATGATGGATGATATAATAGATTAGCAAAGTGGTATATAGATGAATACCAATGAATGAATTTAACTGGTATAATGTAAGAAATGTTCATGGAAGATATTTTGACATCTGTAGACATATTTAGGGGAACTGGACAATGGGTTTTGTTTGTTTTGTTCCAACTGATACATCACTAACATCTAGAACAAAACCTGGCATATAGTAGATGCTCAACAAATATTTTTAGTAAATGCCTGAATTAATAAATAAATTATAGGGGACTGTTAATAAGAAAAACTATTACTTCTGTTCAAAAACATAGGGAAAGAAATGAGCAGGTTTTCTTCAGGGAACAAATATGACCAGTACAGGGGCACCTGGATGGCTCAGTTGGTTAATCATCTGCCTTCAGCTCAGGTCATGTTCCCAGGGTCCTGGAAACCAAGACCTGCATCAGCCTCCCTGCTCAGTGCAGAGTCCGTTTTGTCCTCTTCTTCTGCTTCTCTCCCTGCTTGTACTTGCTTGCTCTCTCTCACTCTCTCCCTCTCTCTGTCAAATAAATAAAATCTTAAAAGAAAAAGTATGACTAGCACAGCATTTTGAGAAAATATGTAGTAGTAGATGAGACTGGAAAGGAGAATGGGAGCCAGATCATGGAGGTCCATATATGCATCAGTAAAAGATCATCTCCAAACTCCAAATATACAAATTTCAAGTAGTCCTCTCCTGCCCCCATCAAATGATTTCTTCATCTATATTTCTTATACCTCTTGCTTAGTGTTATCAAAATCATAAATGAGATCATCTTAGAGACTTTTCCTCTCAACACAACCTGCCTCCAATCAGCCCCCACAGTATTTCATTTCTACTTTCCAAATATCTACTTAAGCCATTTCTACCACTGCTACCAAAGTTCAGGTCTTTATTGCTTCTTGACTGAATCACTGCAGTAACTTCCTAATTTTTTTTTTTTTTTTTTTTTTTTTTGCCTCTACTCTCTCTTCTCGTCCTAGGATTTATCAACTTGGAAAAAAAAAAAGGATATGAATATTAGGACCATGCTTAAAACCCTGGCATTATATTTAAGTCCATTCATGACCTGGACCTTATTTATTTACCCAGATTTATCACCAGTCACCTCCATTATATATGGTTTCTTTGAAATTATTATCTTTATTATCTTCCTTTGAGATTATTATCTCTAAGGAAATTATCTCAAATGAATTGCATTTCTCAAATGTCTCAAGCCTTTCATATAAGCATAATTTGCTCTTTCATAAACTGCTTCCACTACCAGTAATAAACAAACTCTCCAATTTGTTTTGAGAATACTTACTGAGTTAATATGTCCCAGCTCTACTGTCATCAATTTTGTGAAGATCTTTATATTATTCCTGACTCATAGTTCTCCCATTCCTAACCCTGGATTCTATTAAATTACTCTCTCCTCTGTGGTCACATAGCATCTTCATCAGTCTTACACAATTCACAACACTCATCATAGCACATACCGTCTCTAATGTCCATCCCCTGGCCATCTGATCCACCGCACCCCAATCCCCTCCAGTAACCCTCAGTTTGTTTACTGAGATTAAGAGTCTCTTATGGTTTGTCTCCCTGTCTGTTTTCATTTTGTTGTATTTTTCTTTCCCTTCTCCTATGATCCTGTCTTGTTTCTCAAATTCCTCATATCAGTGAGATCATGTGATAATTGTCTTTCTCTGATTAACTTGTTTTGCTTAGCGTAATACCCTCTAGTTCCATCCACATCACTGCATATATATTGATATATCTATATCTATCTATCTATCTATCTATATCGATATATCTCTATCTATTTATCTATCTATATTCCTTGCATTTCTATACACCATACACACACATATATCCATATATTAATATATCTATATCTATCTATCTATCTATATATTATATTCTCACTCAATCCATGGTTTGGCTATTGTGGACATTGTTGCTATAAACATTCAGATAGTCAAGCCTCTTTGGATCACAATGTTTGTATCTTTTGTGTAAATACCCCGTAGTGCAATTGCTGGGTTGTGGGGTAGCTCTATTTTCCATTTTTTTTTTTTTAGGTTTTTTTTTAAATTTCTTTTCAGCGTAACAGAATTCATTGTTTTTGCACCACACCCAGTGCTCCATGCAATATGTGCCCTCCTTAATACCCACCACCTGGCTCCCCCAACCTCCCACCCCCACACCCCTTCAAAACTTAGAGTCCATAGTCTCTCATGGTTCACCTCCCCTTCCAATTTCCCTCAACCCCCTTCTCCTCTCCACCTTCCTATGTTCCCCAGGTTATTCGTTATGCTCCACAAATAAGTGAAACCATATGATAATTGACTCTCTTTGCTTGACTTATTTCACTCAGAATAATTGCTTCCAGTCCCATCCATGTTGATACAAAAGTTGGGTATTCATCCTTTCTGATGGAGGCATAATACTCCATAGTGTATATGGACCACATCTTCCTTATCCATTCGTCCATTGAAGGGCATCTTGGTTCTTTCCACAGTTTGGTGACCGTGGCCATTGCTGCTATAAACATTGGGGTACAGATGGTCCTTCTTTTCACGGCATCTGTATCTTTGGGGTAAATGCCCAGTAGTGCAATTGCAGGGTCATAGGGAAGCTCTATTTTTAATTTCTTGAGGAATCTCCACACTGTTCTCTAAAGTGGCTGCTATTTTCAACTTTTTGAAGAAGCTTTATACTGTTTTCCAGAATGACTGCACTAGCTTGCATTCCCACCAACAGTGCAGGAGGGTTCCCCTTTCTCCACATCCTCATCAACATCTGTCATTTTCTGACTGGTTTTTAGCCATTCTGACTGATGTCAGGCAGTATACCACTGTGGTTTTGATTTGTATTTCCCTGATAGTGAGTGATGTTGGGCACTTTTTTTTTTTTAATGTTTCTGTTGGCCATTTAGATGTATTCTTTGCAGAAATGTCTGTTCATGTTTTTTTGCCCATTTCTTGATTGGATTCTTTGTTCTTTGGGCATTGGGTTTGCTAAGTTCTTTATAGATATTGGATACTAGACCTTTATCTGATATGTCATTTGGAAATACCTTTTCCCATTCTGGCAATTTTCTTTTGGATTTTTTTGACTGTTTCCTTTGCTGTGCAAAAGCTTTTGATCTTGATGAAGTCCCAATAGTTCATTTTTGCCCTTGTTTCTCTTGCTTTTGGAGATATTTCTAGGAAGAAGTTGCTGTGGCTGAGGTTGAATAGGTTGCTGCCCATGTTCTCCTAAAGGATTTTGATGAATTCCTTTCTCACACTGAGGTCTTCCATCAATTTTGAGTCTGTTTTTGTGTGTAGTATAAGGAAATGCTCCAGTGTCATTCTTATGCATATGGCTGTCCAATTTCCCGACATCAATTGTTGAAGAGACTTCCTTTTTTCCATTGGACATTCTTTCCTGCTTTGTCAAAGATTAGTTGATCATAGACTTGAGATACCATTTCTGGGTTCTCTGTTCTTGATCTATGTTTGTTTTAGTTCCAGCAACATACAGTCTTGATGATTACAGCTTTGTAATAGAGCTTGAAGTCTGGAATTGTGATGCCACCAACTTTGGTTTTCTTTTTCAATATTCTTCTGGCTATTTGGGGTCTTTCCTGGTTCCACATAAATTTAAGAATTATTTGTTCTATTTCCTTGAAAAAAAGTTGATGGTATTTTGATAGGAACTGCATTAAATATGTAGACTGTGCTAAGTAGCATAGACATTTTCACAATATTTGTTCTTCCAATCCATGAGCAAGGAACATTTATCCATTTCTTTGTGTCTTCCTCAAATTCTTTCATTCTGTAGTTTTTTTTAGTACAGATTCTTTGCCTCTTTGGTTAGGTTTATTTCTAAGTATCTTATGGTCTTTGGAACAATTATAAAGAGATCACCTCCTTTATTTCTCTTTCTTCTATCTTGTTGGTGTATAGAAATGCAACTGATTTCTGTGCATTGATTTAATATCCTGGCACTTTACTGAATTCCTGTATGAGTTCTAGCAGTTTTGGGGTGGAGTCTTTTGGGTTTTCCACATAAAGTACCATATCATCTTCAAGGAGTGAGAGTTTGACCTCCTATTTGCTGATTTGGATGTCTTTTATTTCTTTTTGTTGTCTGATTGCTGAGGCTAGGACTTCTAGTACTATGTTGAAGAGGAATAGTGATAGTGGACAGTCCTTCAGTGTTCCTGACCTTAGGGGAAAAGCTCTAAGTTTTTCCCCTCTGAGAATGATATTCTCTGTGGGTTTTTCATAGATAGTTTTTATGATATTGAGGTATGTACCCTCAATCCCTACACTGTGAAGAGTTTTGATCAAGTAAGGATATTGTACTTTGTCAAATGCTTTTTCAGCATCTATTACGAGGATCATATGGTTCTTGTTATTTTCTTTTTTTTTAGTTTATTGTATCATACTGACTGATTTGTGTATGTTGAACCAACATTGAAACCCAGGAATAAATCCCACTTGGTTGTGGTGAATAATAGTTTTAATGTGCTGTTGGATCTTATTGGCTAATATTTTGGTGAGAATTTTTGCATCCATGATCATCAGGGATATTGGTCTGTAATTCTCCTTTATGATGTGGTCTTTGTTTTGGGGATCAACGTAATGTTGGCTTCATAAAATGAGTTTGGAAGTTTTCATTTTTAGTTCTGAACACTTTAAGGAGAATAGTTATTAATTATTCTTTAAATGTTTGGTAGAATTTCCCTGGAAAGTCGTCTGGCCCTAGGCTGTCATTTGTCGGGAGATTTTTGGTGACTCCTTACTGGTTATGGGTCTGTTCAGGTTTTCTGTTTCTTCCTGGTTCAGGTTTGGTAGTTTTTACCTCTCTAGGAATGCATCAGATATTCCAGATTGTCAAATTTGCTGGTGCATAGCTGTTTATAATATGTTCTTTAATTTTTTTTTTTTTGGTGTTCGTTGTGAACTCTCCCCTTTCATTCATGATTTTATTAATTAGGGTCCTTTATCTTTTCTTTTTGATAAGTCTGGCCAGGGGTTTATCAATCTTAATCATTCTTTCAAAGAACTACCTCCTAGTTTCATAGATCTGTTCTTTTGGTTTATATTTAATTGATTTCTGCTCTGATCTTTATTATTTCTCTTCTCCTGCTAGGTTTAGGCTTTCTTTGTTCTTCTTTCTCCAGCTCCTCTAGCTGTAGGGTTAGGTTGTGTATTTGAGACACTTCTTGTTTCTAAAGAAAGGCTTGCATTGTTATATACTTTTCTCTTAGGACTACCTTTGCTGCATTTTGAACAGTTGTGTTTTCATTTTAATTTGTTTCCATGATTTTTTTTTTAAATTCTTCTTTAATTTCCTGGTTGACCCATTCATTCTTTGGTAAGATGGTCTTTAGCCTCCATGTATTTGAATTCTTTCCAACTTTCCTCTTGTGATTCAGTTCTAGCTTCAGAGCATTGTGGTCTGAAAATATGCAGGGAATTATCCCAATCTTTTGGTTCTGCCTAAGACCTGATTTGTGACCCAGGATATGATCTACTCTGGAAAATGTTTTATGTGCACTAGAGAAGAATGTTTGTTCTGTTGTTTTGGGATAGAATGTTCTGAATATATCTGTGATGTCCCTCTGATCCAGTGTTTCATCTAAGGCTTTTATTTCCTTGTTGATCTTTTGCTTAGATGATATGTCCATTTCAATGAGGGGGGTGTTAAAGTCCCCTACTATTATTGTATTATTTTAAATGTGTTTCTTTGATTTTGTTGTTAATTGGTTTATATAGTTGGCTATTCCCATTTTAGGGGCATAGTTATTTAAAATTGTTATATCTTCTTCTTGGACAGACCCTTTAAGTATGATATAGTGTCCTTCCTCTTCTCTTATTATAGTCTTTGTATTAACATTGAATTTGATATAAGGATTGCCACCCCAGCTTTCTGTTGATATCCATTAGCATGGTAAATGGTTTTCCACCCCCTCACTTTAAATTTGGAGTGGTTTTGGGTCTAAAATTAGTTTCTTGCAGACAACATATCAATGGGCCTTTTTTTATTTAATCTATTCTGATACCCTGTGTCTTTTGATTGGGGCATTTAGCCCATTTACATTCAGGGTAACTATTGAAAGATATTAATTTAGTGCCATTGTATTGCCTGTAAGATGACTGTTACTGTATATTATCTCTGTTCCATTCTGGTCTGTTACTTTTAGGTTCTCTCTTTGCTTAGAGGACCCCTTTCAATATTTCCGGTAGGGCTGGCTTGGTGTTTGCAAATTCTTTTAGTTTTTGTTTGTACTGGAAGCTTTTTATCTCTTCTCTTTTCAATGACAACCTAGCTGGGTATAGTATTCTTGGCTGCAAACTTTTCTCATTTAGTGTTCTGAATATATCATGCCAGTCCTTTCTGGCTGGCCAGGTCTCTGTGGATAGATCTGCTGCCAATATAATATTTCTACCATTGTATATTACAGAGATCTTGTCCTGAACTGTTTTCAGTATTTTCTCTTTGTCTCTGAGAATTGTAAGTTTTACAATTAGATGATTGGGTGTTGACCTATATTTTATTAATTTTTAGGGGTATTCTCTGTGCCTCCTGATTCTGATGTTTGTCCTCTTCACCAAATTTGGGAAATTCTCTGCTATAACTTGTTTTAATATACCTTATGCCCCTCTATCTCTTTCTCCTTCTTCTGGGATCCCAATTATTCTAATATTGTTTCATCTTATGGTTTCACTTATCTCTCACATTCTCCCTTCATGATCCAATAGTTGTTTACCTCTCTTTTTCTTAGCTTCTTTATTCTCCATCATTTGGTCTTCTGTATTACTAATTTTCTTTTCTGCCCTATTTATCCTAGCAGTAAGAGCCTCCATTTTTTTTTTATTGCACCTCATTAATAGCTTTTTTGAGTTTAACTTGTTTTTTGGGTTTTTTTTTGTTTGTTTGTTTCTCCAGAAAGGGATTCTCTAGTATCATCTATGCTTTTTTAAAGCCCAGATAGCATCCTGATAATTGTGATTCTGAACTCTGGTCCTGACATCTTACTATTGTCTGGAGTGATAAGATATCCAGTTGTCGGTACTGCCTCTTGTTCTTTTTTGGGGAGTGAGTTTTTCTGTCTCATCATTTTGCCCAGAAAGCAATAGATGAATGAAAGAACAAAATGCTAAAAGGATAACAATGACCCCAGAGATGTATACACTAAATAAATCAGAAGAGACCCAAAACCAAGGGGAGAAGAAAGGGAAAAAATATGATTAGGCTGATGAATAAAACAGCCACACACTCAATTTTGGGTATATTTTGGTCTGTTAGAAGAAACTACCTCCTAAATTTTTAAAGAAATTATATATATATATATATATATATATATATATATATATATAAAATGAAAGGATGTAATATGATTGTAGAGATTAAAATTTTTTAAAAAATGATTTTAAAAAAGGAATTGATAAGAAGTTGGTTAAAAAAAAAGAGAGAGAACATGATCAGGCAGGAGCGTAGAATAAGGCCATACACTAGATTTAGGGTGTATTTTGTCTGTTGGAAAAAACTGCATCTCAAAATTTTAAAGAAAGGAAAACTTATATGTATACAAAAAATAAGGTTAAATAAAATGAAAGAATAGAATATGATTATAAAAATGAAAATTTAAAAAATATATATTTTTAAAAAGGTTTTGATGAAATCAAATAGTTAAAATAGTTTAAAATAAGAAAGAGGGAAAAAATTTAAAAAGAAAAAAAATGAAAATCTAAAAAATTTAAATTTGAAGGATCAACAAATCATGGAGATAAAACCATGAATTCTATGTGCTGTATTCCCCTAGCAGTTTTTTTGCAGTTCTCATTGATCAATAAACTTAATCTTGGCTGGATGTTCTTGCTGATCTTCTGGGAGGGGCATCTTGCACTGATTCTCAAATGCCTATGCCTGACTTTGCCAGGGTTAGGCCAAGCAACCTGCTTGGGTTTGTTCTCAGTAGGTTTTGTTTCCTGAAACCTTTCCATAAAGTTTTGGAGAATGAAAATGAAAATGGCTACCTTCCGATCTCTAGCCCTGGAGGAGCTGAGACCCCAAGGGCCCCCCTCTTCAGTGAACCCTCAAGAAAGGCAGTCACACCAGTCTTCCTTGTCTCTGGCCACATTCCAAGCTCACCCATCCTGTGACCAATCATTTCTGCCTCTGACACATGGCCCCGTTTGGAGTCTTCAAACCCCGCAAGTTCTTGCAGTGTTCTCCTACAGCACTCCTCCTGGTGGAGCAAAGGGCGGAGATCTCCCCAGACCTGCCATTTGTGGGGATCTCTGCTCTAAGAGTAGTGGTTTAACCCTGAGATGAGAGCCCACCCCTCAGCTCTTTCTTTACTGATGGCTTCCCCACTCTGATACCAAGGAGCTCTTCTGTACTCAGCCACCCCCAGTCTTTCTGTGACCCCAAGGGTCCTGAGACGACACTGTCCCAGTGAGGCCTCCACCCTCTGCTTAGCCTTTGGAGAGATGTCCCTCAGTGGAGCAAACTTCTAAAAGTTCTGATTTTGAGCTCTCTGCTCTATCCCTTGCCAGGAGCCAACCCCTCGCCCTACAGTTTATCTTCCCATATATCACATTGGATTAACTTCTCCACATGTCCTACTTCCAGAAAGTAGTTGCTTTTCTGTTCATAGAATCACTGATATTTCTTTGATCTCCTGTTGAGTCTGTAGGTGTTCAGAATGGCTTCAATAACTATCTACCTGAATTCTTGGGACCAGATGAAATTTAGGTCTCCTCCTTCTCCTCCATGTCGGTACACCAATCGCAATTTACTTTACTTTTTTATACAACTGTGAGTCATGAAATGGTTTGAACAGTGATGTGACATCATACTATTTCAAGGTTATTGTCTTTGTAGCAGTGTGGAGAATGTGTTAGATATCTAAGAATAAATGTACTAACAGCCCCTTAAATGATCATTAAAATGAATTTGCTTCAAAATGAGCTTTTCCATTATCAATAGCAGTTTTTTTTTAATTCATCTTTTGATGATAATATGCAATCACCCACTTAAACACCAGGAGAGCTTAAAATAATGCTGTTATATTGGGTGATTGACATTAAGGAGGGCACTTGCACATTTTGCTTCTAAAAAGGAGTACCTTGTTGTTCTAAAGGCAGATCTCCTAGGGCCCAGAGAGAAAGATCAAAAGGGATACTACCACCTTTAAGATTTAGAAGTAATAGGTTACTAATTAGCATCTCCCAAATACGTACCCCAAATATAGACACAAGTACATGGAAATAAGAGAAATAATAGAATCTACTAAGCTATGGTTCCCAAGAGAATAATCAAACTGAAGGATATGTGAATTCCTGACACTGCTCTGGTTAAGAAAGATGTGAGAATTACAGAGATCACAGCAACTCAGTGTGAACCACCATGCTTGGAAAAGTGGTTTTAGTGTTAATATTCATTCAGGAGAAAGAAAGAGAGGGATACTGTTGACATTGCTATTTTTGTTTGTACATGAATAAACTTTGTTCCCTGGGCCTTTTGAAAAGTTAAGTTTTTGTGAACAAATCTATTAGGTATAAAGGAAAAGGGCATAAACTGGAATTTAAGAACTAACATTTGTAATATGCTAATTCTGTATCCAGGGAGAAGAATGCTTTATAAAAAAATCTTCATATAAGGATGCATTTTGTATATGAATGACATATCCCATGTTGATACATGCTTTTATTTTTATAGAAGTTAAGATTATTTCCTCCAAGAACTTTTCTTATATTATTATTAATTCACAAAATAAATACAGAGTGTTAAAAGTTTGCAGATATGGACTGTGATTTTTTTTGGTCCATTCTACTTCTACAATCTTTTTTCGATTTAGAAGAGTAGTTGTCTTGTACCACATAATAGTAGGTCAACCTGAAAACCTAGGCTCTCAGAGAAAGATTTCAGAAAATGACTTTTTATATTTAGTTAACCAAAATTAAAGCTACTTCCAAGTGCTATTTTAATTCTTCAACCCTAGGGCTGATAATTCTTCTAATGGGAGAAAAAAATGGGACAGCTGGCAGAACTCATTTTTCTACCTTCTTTACTCTCCTCACACTACATTCTCTTTGCACTGGCCTCTCACAGCACAGACCGTTGTAAGAAACAGACCCCCAACAAAGGAAACACTTGGTCTTCAGCCAGTGAGTACTATTGAAGTTTTTTT
Organism: Neogale vison; assembly: GCF_020171115.1. NCBI lineage: Eukaryota > Metazoa > Chordata > Mammalia > Carnivora > Mustelidae > Neogale > Neogale vison. Next base: position 23,478,707 of record NC_058105.1, read on the forward strand.
TTTTTTTAATATTTATTTATTTGACAGAGAGATCACAAGTAGGTAGAGCAGCAGGCAGAGGGAGAAGGGGAAGCAGGCTCCCCGCCGAGCTGAGGGCCCGATGTGGGGCTCGATCCCAGGACCCTGAGATCATGACCTGGGCCGAAAGCAGAGGCTTAACCCACTGAGCCACGCAGGCACCCCACTGTTGAAGTTTTAATTGAAATGAGTACTTTATGTTTAAGCTGAATTTTATGAACTTTTGCCAAATTCCTTATCACAATTTAATCCTTTTTTGCCATCAAGATTGACTCCTTGGTGTCCCAATCTGACGAATGCTGCTGTTTCAGAGCAAAAGTCATGGCAATGTGTCTAGAACAAACCTCTTTTTTGCTCTTGCCTGTTTTCTCAGCTACAAAATGAGATTGATAATTGCTGGTTGGCTCTGAAAAAAGTTGTTTAAAAATAGATAAGTCACGACTCATTTAAAAAACATATACATACCCTTGGAACCATACACTGCTATAATGATTCTTATTAATAATTACCAGTTAGTGTGTACAATATGTGGTACAGACAATTTAAAATTATGTTAATAATTTAGAATTTTGGCACTGAATTACTCAACTCTCGAACCATCCATCCATTCTGCACAATCCACTGACCTAGCCTCTGGAATCCAGCAGAACTGTGAACCTGTATTCACAACAAATGGGAGCTATGTGTTTGTATCTTGCCATACTCTGTTTTGAATCTTCCTCCCCAAATCTAATTGTTCCAAAGATATTGTCAAAGAGCCAAATTGCCTTATTTTTTTCCCTCCTCCCTGGTTTGTGAGGTGCTGAGCAGTAATTTTGAACATAAGGTTAGGCATCCAGAGACCTGAAATAAGCTACAGCCATATATGTAAAAACTTGTTAATTGGCCTTCAGATAATCAACAGTTGATATAAAACTTAATTTATTGATATTCATTGTGTTTTACTATAACTACACAATTCTTGTTTTGTAGTCATCAATCCATAAAGAAAAGAAATTAGCTTTCAGAGTGCAGAACTGAATGGAAAGGCAGCTTTTCTTAAAGCGATATTTTTCCTTATTGTCTTCTAATATCATGCTTATTGAAAGTACCCTCAAATGAAATGGAATCCCTTAAAACATGAAAATTAATGATGAATTAAATGAGAGATCAAATAAAAATTATAATGCTTTGTAAAAAAATACTATATAGTATAAATATGAAGCTTTATAGCCATCCATTTAAAAAGCACCACTAATATTAGTTTCAGGTGTAAGATTTACTGCCTGATCACTTACGTACAATACCAGGTACTTATCACAACAACTGCTTTCCTAAATATTCATCATTCATTTAACCAATCCACCACCACCTCCCTCCCATCTCCCCTCCAACAACCCTTATTTGTTCTCTAGAATTAAGAGTCTGTTTTAGGGCTTGCCTCTCTTTTTCCCTATGTTCATCCGTTATGTTTCTTAAAATCCATGTATAAGTAAAATAATATTTGTCTTTTTCTGACTAACTTATTTCACTTAGCATAATATTCTCTAGCTCCATCTACGTCATTGCAAATGGCAAGATTTCATTCTCTTTTACAGCTGAGTAATATTACATTTTGTATATATACCACCTATTCTTTTTTTTTTCTTTCCCAAATTTCTATTTAAATTCTAATTAGTTAACATAAGTGTAATATTAGTTTCAGGAGTAGAATTTAGTGCTTCATCACTTACATATAATACCCAGTGTTCATTACAAGTGCCCTCCTTAATGACCATCAGCCATTTAGCCCATCCTCCACCCACCTCCCTCCATCAATCTTCACTGTGTTCTCTATTGTTAGGAATCTCTTATCTCTTTTTGTATATGTACATGTATGTAGAGATGTGTGTATCTCTAAACTCTTTTTTCTTATTCTCATATATTCATCTATATTTTTGTTAAATTCCACATATGAATGAAATCATACAGTATTTGTCTTTCTCTGACTAACATATTTCACTTACCATAACTCTACCCACATCATTGAAAATGGCAATATTTCATTCTTTTTGATGGCTGAGTAATATTCCATTTTATATATTTATATATATATATATATTTTAATATTTTATTTATTTATTTGACAGACAGAGATCACAAGTATGCAGAGAGGCAGGCAGAGAGAGAGGGAGGCAGGCTCCCTGCTGAGCAGAGAGCCTGATGTGGGGCTGGATCCCATCATGACCTGAGCTGAAGGCAGAGGCTTAAAACACTGAGCCACACAGGTACCCCTCCATTGTACATTTATACCACTTCTTTGTCATCCATTCATCAGTTGATGGACATTTGGGCTTTTTCCATAGTTCGGTTATTGTGGACATTGCTGCTATAAACATAGGGATGCATTTACCCCTTCAACTCTGTAATTTTGCATCTTTTGGGTGAATACCTAGTAGTGTAATTGTTGGTTCATGAGGTAGTTCTATTTTCAACTTTTGAGGAAACTTCGTACTATTTTACAGAGAGGTTTCACCAGTTTGTATTCCCACCGACAGTGTAAGAGTGTTCCCCTTTCTCTGCAACCTCACCAACATCTGTTTCTTGTGTTGTTGGTTTTAGCCATTTTGACAGGTGTGAGGTGATATTTCACTGTGGTTATTTGTGTTTTCCTAATGATGAATGATGTTGAGCATCTTTTCATGTGTCTATTAGCCATCTGGATGTCTTCTTTGGAAAAATGTGTATTCATGTCTTCTGCCCATTTCTTCTGCCCATTCCTTTTTTTTTGGGGGGGGGTGGGTGTTGAGTTTGGTAAGTTCTTTACAGATTTTTGGGTATGAAGCCTTCACCAGATTTGTTATTTGAAAATATCATTTACCATTCCATAGGTTGTCTTTTAGATCAGTTGATTATTTTCTTTGCTCTGAAGATTTTTATCTTGGTGAAGTCCCAATACTTCATTTTTGTTTTTGTTAACCTTGTTTCTGGTGACATGTCTAATAGGAAGTTACTGTAGCTAATGTCAAAGAGGTTTCTACCTGTGTTCTTCTCTAGGATTTTGATGGTTTCCTCTCTCACATTGAGTTCTTTCACCCATTTGGAATTTCTTTTTGTGTATGGTGTAAAAAAGTGGCCCACTTTCATTCTTCCAATTTTCCTCCCCAGTTTTCCCTATGCTATCTGTTGAAGAGACTGTCTTTTTAACCATTGGATAGTCTTTCCTGCTCTGTCAAATTTTAGTTGACCATATAATAGTGAGCCAATTTCTGGGTTTTCTATTCTGTTCCATTGATCTATACATCTGTTTTTGTCCCAGGACCATACTGTCTTAATCACCACAGCTATGTAATACAGCTTGAAGTCTGGAATTATGATATCTCCGGGTTTGCTTTCTTAAAATTTATTTATTTATTTATTTAGTTAGTTAGTTACTTTCTTTTTATTTAACAAAGAGAGACACACAGAGAGAAGGAACACCCGCTGAGGGGTGGGAACGGGAGAAGTAGACTTCCCACAGAGCAGGGAGCCTGATTTAGGGCTTGATCCCAAGACCTTAGGATTATGACCTGAGCTGAAGGCAGATGTCCAATGACTGGGCCACACAGGCACCTTAGCTTTGCTTTTCTTTTTCAGGATTGCTTTGGCTATTCGGGGGTCTTTTGGGGTTCCAAACAAATTTTAGGTTTGTTCTAATTCTTTAAAAATGGTATTATTTTTATCAGAATTCCACTGAATGTGTAGATTGCTTTGAGTACTAGAGACGTTATAATGATATGGGTTCTTCCAATCCATGAGCATGGGATGTCTTTCCATTTCTTCGTGTCATCTTCAATATCTTTCATCATTTTTTATAGTTTTCAGAGTATAGACCTCTTCGTTCTTTGTTTAGGTTTATTTCTAGATATATTTTGGCTTTTGGTGCAATTGTAAATAGGATTGATTCCTTGATTTCTCTTATTGCTGCTTCATCATTGTTGTATGGAAATACAACAGATTTCCGCATGTTTTTATATCCTGTGACGTTGCTAAAGCTATTATATACCACATCTTCTTTACTCATTCACAAATCAATGGATATTTTGGCTCTTTCCATAATTTGCCTAATGTTGTTAATGTTGCTATAAACATCAGGGTGCACGTATCTCTTCAAATCAGTACTTTTGTATCTTTGTGTAAATACTTAGTAGTGCAGTTGCTGGATTGTAGGGTATATCTGTTTTTAAGGAACCTCCATACTTCTTCTTCTTCTTTTTTTTTTCCCAGAGTGGCTATACCAATCTCCATTCCCACCAACAGTGGAAGAGGGCTCCCCTTTCTCTGCATCCTTGCCAACATCTACTCTTTTCTATTGTTAATTTAAGCCCTCTGACAGGTCAGGTGTGAGATGATTTCTTATTATGGTTTTGATTTGTAAATAATATTACACAGTATGTTAACTGGAATTTAAACAAAAACTTGGAAGAAAAAAAAAGCAGCACTATTATTTTTTCAATATTATGAAATATGTATTTATATATTAATAGTTAACATTTAAATAATATATTGATTACAAAAGTTCTAGAACAAATGCCAGTGTGTGTGATGGGTGATACTGTGATCCTCTACACCACCAAGCAAACCTCCAAACTTTATCTACCCAGAAAATCAGATTCCACAAGTTAAGGAATCAAGTCCACAAGACTGCCCTCTATTTCAGATGCAAATCACAAGCCCAGGTTGTTACTTATGCTTCTACTGATCTGTTATAGATTGGAGGTTTCTGTGACCCCCTCCTTGGGTTTAATTTGTGAGACCATCTAACAGAACTCAGAGAAACATTTTACTTACTAGATCCCCAGTTTATTATAAAATCCTGTAACTCAGAACCGTCAGATGGAAGAGATACATAGAGCAAGGTATGGGAAAAGAGCACAGAGCTTTCATGTACTCTCCTGTGTGCCACTATCCCCAAATCTCCTCATGTTCACCAACAGGGAAGCCCTCTGAACCCAGTTCTTTTGGGTTTGTATGGAGGCTTCATTACATAGGCATGACTGATTAATCATTGGCCATTGCCTATCAAGTCAACCTTCAGACTCCCTTTCTCCATGGAGATGAGGGGGTGGGACTGAAAGCTCCAACCTTCTATTCTTGTTTGGTTCCCCTGGCAATGAGCTCCTATTCTTAGGTGCTTTCAAAAAGTTATCTCATTAACATAAACCCATTTGTTGTAGAAAGGGACTTGTTATGAATAACAAAACCCTTTTTATCCTTATGGCACTAAAGCAATTTTAGAAACTGAGGAGGAGGGACACCTGGATGGCTCAGTGGATTAGGCCCCATCCTGGGATCGAGCCCCGCATTGGGTTCTCTGCTCAGCAGGGAGCCTGCTTCCCCCTCTTTCTCTGCCTGCTTCTCTGCCTGCTTGTGATCTCTGTCTGTCAAATAAATAAATAAAATCTTAAAAAAAAAAGAAACTGAGGAGAAGAGAAGGAATATTAGAAGATGTTCCTATTGTTCTTATTACTAAAGAAATTCCAAGGGTTTGGGAGCTGTGACTCAGAAACTGTGGATTAAGACCAAATATACTTGGGAAATATACTTTGGCTATTTGCATGACCAAAATATTTTTCTTATAAATCAAAATATCATGATTTTATTTATTTGGGTCCTTTCTCTTTTCTTTTTGATAAGTCTGGCCAAGGGTTTATCAATTTTATTAATTCTTTCAAAGAACCAGCTCCTAGTTTGGTTGATTTGTTCTATTGTTTTTTTGGTTTCTATTTCATTGATTTCTGCTCTGATCTTTATGATTTCTCTTCTCCTGCTGGGCTTAGGGTTTCTTTCTTGTTCTTTCTCCAGTTCCTTTAGGTGTAGGGTTAGGTTGTGTACCTGAGACCTTTCTTTTTTTTTTTTTAAAGATTTTATTTATTTATTTGACAGAGAGAGATTACAAGTAGGCAGAGAAGCAGGCAGAGAGAGAGAGAGGAGGAAGCAGGCTCCCCGCTGAGCAGAGAGCCTGATGCGGGACTCGATCCCAGGACCCTGAGATCATGACCTGAGCCGAAGGCAGCGGCCTAACCCACTGAGCCACCCAGGCGCCCCAACCTGAGACCTTTCTTGTTTCTTGAGAAAAGCTTGTACCGCTATATATTTTCCTCTCAGGACTGCCTTTGTTGTGTCCCACAGATTTTGAACCGTTGTATTTTCATTATCATTTGTTTCCATGATTTTTTTCAATTCTTCTTTAATTTCCCGGTTGACCCATTCATTCTTTAGAAGGATGCTGTTTAGTCTCCATGTATTTGTGTTCTTTCCAAACTTCCTCTTGTGGTTGAGTTCTAGCTTTAGAGCATTGTGGTCTGAAAATATGCAGGGAATGGTCCCAATCTTTTGATACTGGTTGAGTCCTGATTTAGGACCGAGGATGTGATCTATTCTGGAGAATGTTCCATGTGCACTTGAGAAGAATGTGTATTCTGTTGCTTTGGGATATCACAGAGGGGCACCTGGGTGGCTCAGTAGGTTGAGCCTCTGCCTTCATCTCAGGTCATGATACCAGGGTCCTGGGATTGAGCCCCACATCGGGCTCTCTGCTCAGCAGGGAGCATGAGTCCCTGCCTCCCTCTGCCTACTGCTCTGCCTACTTGTGATCTCTCACTGTCAAATAAATAAATAAAATCTTAAAAAAAAATCACAGATTGTGATAGCTTTGAGTAGGTCATTTAAATTAAAAGAGCTTGAAATATGTTATAAAATTTTCCTTTGACATTTGCCCTTTGTCTCACAACTTTCATGGTAATAAATTTTTAAAGATTTATATCTATTTATAATTTATGACCTAAATACCTATAAAAGTTGTATATGTCTAAATGTATAGTAATAAATGATGAGTTTATATGAAAATTAATGATAATTAAATGTTCTTTTAAAATGTATCATTGAATGAAGAAGACATAGTTTAGTATTAGGGCAGGCAAAGAATTGAATGTTCCCTGATTTTCTAATTTGGAAAAATTTCATACTATATTGTGACCCATACTCAATTTACGTTCAAAACCCTATACAAGTAATTATGTCAAAAAAATGGGCAGAATACACGAACAGATACTTCTCCAATGAACATACAAATCGCTAGCAGACACATGAAAAAAATGTTAACCATCATTGGCCATCAGGGAGATTCAAATCAAAACCGCATTGAGACACCACCTTACACCAGTTAGAATGGCAAAGATTAACAAGGCAGGAAACAATAAATGTTGGAGAAGAATGTGGAGAAAGAGAAACCCTCTTAAACTTTTGGTGAGAATGCAAATTTGTGCAGCCACTTTGGAAAACAGTGTGGAGATTCCTCAGAAAATTGAAAATAGAGCTATCCTATGACCCGGCAATTGCACTACTGGGTATTTACCCCAAAGATACAGATGTAGTGAAAATAAGGGCTATATACACCCCAGTGTTCATAGCAACAATGTCCACAATAGCCAAACTATGGAAAGAACTTAGATCCCCTTCAACAGATGATGGATAAAGAAGATGTGGTCCATATATACAATGGAATATTATGCCTCCATCAGAAAGGTTGGATACCCAACTTTTGTATCAACATGGATGGGACTGAAGATTATGCTGAGTGAAATAAGTCAAGCAGAGAAAGTCAATTATCATATGGTTTCACTTACTTGTGGAACATAAGAAATAACATGGAGGACATTAGGAGAAGGAAAGGAAAAGTGAATTGGGGGATACGAAGCATGAGAGACTGTGGACTCTGAGAAACAAACTGAGGGTTTTGGAGGGAAGGGGGATGGTGGGTTAGGTGAACCTGGTGGTGGGTATTAAGGAGGGCACGTTTTGCATGGAGCACTGGGTGTGGTGCATAAACAATGAATCTTGGAACACTGGAAAAATAAAATGAAATTTTTAAACAATGGTGAAAGAAAGGAAAAATGAATTGGAGAAAATTGGAGGAGGAGATGAACCATGAGAGACTGTGGACTCTGAGAAACAATGTGAAGGTTTTAGAGCGGAGAGCATAGGGGGATGGGTGAGCCTGGTGGTAGGTATTAAGGAGGGCGTGTATTGCATGGAATACTGGCTTTAATGCATAAACAATGAATCTTGGAACAATATCAAAAACTAACGATGTATTTTTATAGTGACTAACAACACAATTTAAAAAAATCAATAAAAACAACAAAAAATATACAAAACCCAAAATAATTTTCAACCATATTTTTTAAATAAATCTAGTCCAACTTAAGAAAAAGAAATCTAGTTCAACTTCAGTTGTTTATTCTCCAATCATTATTTCATTCAATGAATATGCATTAAGATTTTTTTAGATATCAAACACTATGATAGGCACTTGGAATCAAAATATAATAAGACAGATATCTGTCCACAAAGACTCTAAGTAATAGAGGGACACAGGGACACAGAATCTCATAAGTAAAAAACAAAACAACGTGGTAGTGCAACATCTGAGAGATGTGCAGAATATTAGGAAAGTATAGGAGGTGTGAAACAAAGCATGATCTGTGGATTGAGAGGGGTTTCAAGAAAGTATTTTTGAAGGAAGGGACCTTTGAATGAAACCTTTAGAGATAAATAGGGCTTAGTTTAATTAGTAGATTTTTGGACTGGAGGTGGGGGCCAAACTAGGTAAAGAAACATCAGCAGAAGAGTAGAAATCAATAAGTGTGGTGTGCACAAAGGATTATAAGTAGTTTGATAATGTTGAAGCATAAAGCATGAAGCAGGGAATGATAGGAAAAAAGGCAAGATAATTAAAGAAGTTAAATCATGAAAGATACATAATATATTTTATGTTGTTGGTATGCTTTAAAAGGTTAGGTAAAGATTTTGAACAAAGCAATTTTTATTTTATATTCATGTTAATGGGCATAAAATACAAATCCACTGGATGAAAAAATGAACTGTGGTAGGTTTATAAAGAATTTAATGATTAAAACATCAAAAGAAAATCACTAGGAAGAAAGTGCAATAGTTTATAAATGAGAATATGAAGGCTGAAACTATTCTAATCATTATCATGAAGAGGGAGATGGTCTTAAGAGACATTTGAGAAAGTATTGTCAAAATAAATAGATAATTGAATTTTGGGCATGGGGATACAGTTCCAGTGATAAAGCAGACTAGATAATGTGAAAAATCTACTAATATAAATTTCAAGAAAGGTTAAATAAAATATTCATATAAAAATATTATGAGAATTCTATGAATGATTTTATGCCAACAAATTACGTAAAATAGACTATTTCCTGAAAAAAAAACTTTCCATAACACAATATAAAGTGAAAAAATGAATAGAATTTTAACCTTTTTAAACCTAAATCAATAGTTTACATCCTAACATGTGTGTGTGTGTGTGCATGCAGGTGGTTTTATAGTCAAGATCTGTGAAAGCCCTATTTTAAATATTTTTTCCTTACTTTGTGTGATGTAATTCACATACCATAAAATCCACCATTTTTTAAGGTATGGAAGGCAGGATTTATTAATATATTCACAGAACTGTGCAATTGTTATCTACATTTAATTCCAGAATATTTTTATCACTCTAAAAGAAACTCCAGGGGCACCTGGGGGGCTCAGTGGGTTAAAGCCTCTGCCTTCAGCTCAGGTCATGATCCCAGGGTCCTGGGATTGAGCCCCTACATCGGGCTCTCTGCTCAGTGGGGAACCTGCTTCCCCTCTCTCTCTGCCTGCCTCTCTGCCTACTTGTGATCTCTATCTGTCAAATAAAAAAAAAAAAATCTTTAAAAGAAACTCCATACTTATTAGCAGTCACTCTTCTTATTCTCTATTCCCAGTTTCCATAAAGCACTAATCTGTTTTCTGTCTCTATGGATTTGCCTATTCTGGACATTTCATGTGAATGGAATTATATCTAGGGCATGGGGTGCAAGAGCACCTGGCTCTGGGAGTCCCAACAGACCAGGTTTGGCCACTCACCACTGACAAAGTCCAAAGGTAGAGAGATGAGTGTTGGTAAAACAGGAATGGGATTTATTTCAGTCAGATAGCAGACTAAAGTCACAAAAACTGTCTCCACAGTTCTGAAAGTACTTCTAGGTTTGTATAAGGAAAATGTAAGAAAAGGCTCAGTGGGTACATGTAAGAAGACAGTAAAAGGTCAATCATTGTCTTGGGGTCAATCATGCAGGTTATTGCTGGCCCAAGACAGTCCTTATTACTTAAGGGGTTAGTTTTAGCTTCAATCATGGAGATGCTTTGCCCACGGGGTCTTTTGTCTGAACTAAGAGATAATCTGGAGGGCTGCCTCAGTGGCTTAGTCAGTTAAGTGTCTGCCTTTGGCTCAAGTCATGATCCCATCAGGACTTCCTATTCAGAGGTGGGTCAGCTTCTCCCTCTGCCCTGTTCCCACTGCTCATGCTGTCTTTCACTTTTTCTATCTCTCAAATAAATAAATAAAATATTTTTGAAAAGAGAGAGATAATCTGGGGAAAAAACCCTTAATTAGAAAGTACAGACTAAGATCAAAATAGAGGTAGTCAAAGTCCTCTTTTAGAATCATACAACACATGGCTTTTTGTGACTGACTTTTTCACTTAATAAAATGTTTTCAAAGTTTATACATGTTGTATCATGCATCAGTACTTCATTCCTCTTGATCGCTGAACAGTATTCTATAGTACAGATATACCATTTTGCTCTAGCACAATAACAACTTGAGAGATATAAAGATCAATGCAAAATTGTTATTTGTGTTTCTATTCACTATAGGGGAGGAATACCAATTTTACCTCTACCCTTCTAGATTCTTTTTTTTTTAAAGGTTTTTATTTATTTGACACAGCTAGAGAGTACAAGTAGGCAGAGCTGCAGGCAGACGGAGGGGAAGAATAAGGTTCTCTGCTGAGAAGGAAGCCTGATGAGGGGCATGATCCCAGGACCCTGATCCTGGGACCCATGGTCCTGGGATCATGACATGAGCTGAAGGCAGCAGCTTAAGAGACTGAGCCACCCAGATGCACTCCCTTCTAGATGCTTAACAGAGAATCCCCTGTAATAAAAAGATTAACAAGATAAAAAGAAAGACAAGTTTAATAGTATGTATACTTGCTGTTTTCATGGAAGATACACAGGACAAGTGAGTAACCCCTCAAAGTGGCCCAAACCAACATTTTAAATACCATCTCCAGCTAAAGACAAAAGAGGGGTGCCTAGATTAATCAGTCAGTTAAGTGTCTGACTCTTGAAATCATTTCAGTTCATAATCACAGGATTGTGAGGTGGAGTCCCTTGTCAAGCTCTGCATGGTGCATTGAGTCTGCTTAGGATTCCTTCTCTTCCTCTCCTTTTGCCCCTTGTTTCCCCTTTCTAAAAAAAAAAGACACAAGAAAAATGTTAAGGATCTGGGAGACATTTATTAGAGGTTATCAGGCAAAAGACAGTAAACAATTTTAAGATTTTTAAAAATATTTTATTTATTTGACAGAGAGAGAGAGAGATCACAAGTAGGCAGAGAGGCAGGCAGAGAGAGAGGGGTGAAGCAGGATCCCTGCTGAGCAGAGAGCTCGATGTGGGGCTCGATCCCAGGACCCTGAGATCATGACCTGAGCTGAAGGCAGAGGCTTAACCCACTGAGCCACCCAGGCGCCCCAATTTTAAGATTTTCATGCAGATTTAATACTTTCATTCTCCATTATCAAGAGGGGTAATGAATTTCTAGAAATTTAAAATATATATATTCTTCTTTATCCATTCATCTGTTGATGGACATCTAAGCTCTTTCCATAGTTTGGCTACTGTGGACATCACTGCTATAAACATTCGGGTGCATGTGTCCCTTTGGATCACTATGTTTGTATCTTTAGGGTAAATGCCCAGTAGTGTTATTGCTGGGTCATGGGGTAACTCTATTTCCAACTTTTTGAGGAAACTCCACATTATTTTCCAAAGTGGCTGCACCAGCTTGTATTCCTAACAAAAGTGTAGGAGGGTTCCCCTTTCTCCACATCCTCACCAACACCTGTTGTTTCCTGACTTGTTAATTTTAACCATTCTGACTGGCATGGGGTGGTATCTCACTGTGGTTTTGATTTGTATTCCCCTGATGCTGAGTGATGTTAAGCACTTTTTCATGTGCCTGTTTGACATTTGGACACCCAAAGAACAAATAATCCAGTCAAGAAATGGGCAGAAGACATGAACAGACATTTTTGCAAAAAAGACATCCAATTGAGCTAATTATTTTTAAGAAAAAAACAGACATGGAAAAAGCTCTGAAATCCAAGTAGAAGTTGCCCTTTTTTAAGAGATATTTTATGTTTATATTTATATTTATATTGGAAATCTCTATTTGTAAGGGTATCCTCCCTCTCTGTGACAGGAAGTGGAGGGTGACTAAAATTAGAAAAATACCTCTTACATTAGGAGAATTTTTTGTGATTCATCTACCTGACAAAGGATTATATTTTCAAGAATGATAAAAAATATGTATCATAAAGGAATAAGAAAAATACAAAAAATCAAAACGAAAGACTAAAGAATGTGCACAGATAACTTAGGAACAAAGAAAACTGGATGGCTAATATACATATGAAAATATGTTCAAATATATTAGAAATCAGGAAAATGTCCATTAAAACAACGTGCCAGCATTTCGTACACATCAGATACAAAAAAAGAAGTAACAATATTAGGTATTTGTGAACTGTGAAACAATCATATTCTTATATGTTGTCAGTAGACACACAAATGGATATGACTCCTAGCTAGTAAGGATAACAAATTTCAATTGCATTCCAATATTCCTAAAAAATTTCAATACAGGTACAAATGGAGACATTTTAAGAATAAAATTGATAGCACTTGCAGTAAAAGAAATAAACTTAAATTTCAATCAAGAAAATGGATCATAGTATTCTTCTACAATGGAATACTATAAAGCAATAAAAATGAATCAAAGCATATGGATAAATGCCACAATTACAAGGTTGAACAAACACATAAAATTGTAGATGTATATATGCAGGATCATTCTATTTATATAAAGTTTAAATCATGTATATATTCAGTGTAAGTATATGGAGACATGTTTGTGGATACATCAATCTGTTATGAAAATACAAAGCATTCTTAGAAATCATGAACACCAAGTTGAAAATAGTAATCATTTCTAGGGAAAGAGGAGAGGAGATGTGTGCCTACATATATGTCTTCACATATACCTACATATTGTTTATTTATAACAAGATTCTAAAATAAATATGACAAAAATTTAAGTCATGAGAAAGCTGTTTAATAGATATGTAAGATATTTTTATAGTATACTTTAAGATCTTGTGCATTTACAGTATTTATAACATTATTTGGGGGATGAGAATGCAATTCAAGGATAACACCATATTCTAGTGAGGAGGACTGGGTAATGTGCTTGTGACATTAAGCAAGACAGAAAATAAAGTAGAGCATGCTTTGGAGGTAAGATAAATTTAGTTTTTGGTCATGTTTGATTTGAAATGCCTTGGGAAATCTAGGAAAATGACTCCAGCAAGCATTTAATATACATGTCTGGGACTAAAGATAGAGACTTGTTGTTCATAGCCTATACAGCTTTTATGAAACCATAAAAAGCTTCAATGAGAGTTCTGGAGAGTTTGAGTCAAGCAAGGCAGTGTTTTTAGGGCAGAGCCATAGACAAATTAATTTTTTAAAGAATAGAAGGAGGAAATAGATCCAGAAAGAAACAGATGTTTTTGTCAGAGTTATTAGGAGAATCCAGAGATAGTTATTTCCCAGAAGTCAGTGAAGCAGAGTGTTAAGAACAAGTAGGAAAAAAAATAGAAAGAACAAGTAGAAGCAAGTAGAACTTTATGCCATTATTTCTGTTTTAGAGATGAAGAAACTGATAACGAGAACATAGGTAACTTACCTAACATAATGCTGATAATAAGCACAGATCCAGAATTCAAACTCAGTTCTGAAGGCCTCCAGAGCCTAAGCTGTGACAAGAAAATTATATTTTTATGTCTATATGTATGTTTAATGTCTGAATATAGTTACTATTCAATATGATCAATGAATGCATAAGTGAATAGGGACATACAGGTGATTTTGCTTGAATTTCATTTTTCTCTGGAGCTGTACAATGAGTATATACTAGAAAAAAAGGATTTATAAGTGAAAACTATTTTGTTTCTGTGACACATAGATCAGCATTCATGAGTGTTTTGTGCAAATATCACGTCTTACAAATCAAGGTAATTTCAAAAGGTATGTATTACTTTGTTTTGGTTATTTATAACCTTACAGAATCATGATGACCTAATGTTTCCCAGTACTACTAGAATATATAATAATTTTACGTGAATTAATGTAATTTGTTTTCATTTATCTTTAAAACTTTTATCACTTCATTTCACATTCTTAACAGCTCTTGAGTCCATTTAATTATCACCATGATTGATATCACAGAAGACTGAATTATCATTGTTTCTTTTTTTTGCCTCATAATCATTTTTAACTGTGTTATGCCAGTCATATACAGTACATTATTAGTTTTTGATGTAGTGTTCCATGATTCATTGTTTGTGTAAACACCCAGTGCTCCATGCAATCCATGTCCTCCTTAATATCCATCACCAGACTCACACATCCTTCCACCCCTCCCCTCTAAAACCATCAGTTTGTTTCCTGGAGTCCACAGTCTCTCATGGTTCATCTCCCACTCTCATCTCTCCCCCTTCATTTTCCCCTTTCTTCTCCTAATGTCCTCCATGCTATTCCTTATGTTCCACAAATGAGTGAAACCATAAGTCAAACAGAAAAAGTTTGACTTATTTCACTCAGCATAATCTCCTCCAGTCCCACTCATGCTGATGCAAATTTAGGTATTCATCGTTTCTAATGACTGAGTAATAGTCCATTGGGTATATGGACCACATCTTTTTTATCCATTTGTCTGTTGAAGGACATCTGGGCTCTTTACACATTTTGACTATTGTGTACATTGCTGCTATGAACAGTGGGGTGCATATGGCTCTTCTTTCAACTACATCTGTATCTTTGGGGTAAACACCCAATAGGGCAATTGCTGGGTTATAGGGTAGTTCTGTTTTTAATTTTTTGAGGAACCTCCATACTGATTACTAAAGTTGCTGCACCAATTTGCATTCCCACCAACAGTGTATGAGGGTTCCCTTTTCTCCACAACTTCTCCAACATTTGTTGTTTCTTGCCTTGTCAATATTTGCCATTCTAACTGGTGTAAGGTGGTATCTCAATGTGGTTGGTTTGAATTTCCCTGATGGCTAATGATGATGAACACTTTCCATGTGTCTGTTAGCCATTCATATGTCTTCTTGGGAATAGTCTCTGCTCATATCTTCTGCCCAATTTTTGATGTGATTATCTGTTTTGTGTGTGTTGAGTTTGGGAAGTTCTTTATAGATCTTGGCTATCAGCCCTTTGTAGTGTCACTTACAAATATCTTCTTCCATTCTGTGGGTTGCCTCTTTGTTTTGTTGACTGTTTCCTTTGCTTTATAGAAGATTTTTATCTTGATGAAGTGCCAAAAGTTCATTTTTGCTTTTGTTTCCCTTGCCTTTGGAGACATGTCTTGAAAGAAGTTGCTGTAGATGATGTCAAAGAGGTTTTTGCCTATGTCCTACTCTAGGATTTGGATGGATTCCTGTATCACATTGAGGTCTTTCATCCATTTTGAGTTTATCTTTGTGTATGTTGTAAAAGAATTGTTGAGTTTCATTTTTCTGTGTACAGCAGTCTCATTTTCCCAGCACCATTTATTGAAGAGACTGTCTTTCTTCCACTGGATATTTTTCCTGCTTTGTTGAAGATTAGTTGACCATAGAGTTGAGAGTCCATAACTGGGATCTCTGTTCCATTGATCAAGGTGTCTGTTTTTTGTGCCAATACCATGCTGTCTTGGTGATCACAGCTTTGTAATATAACTTGAAATCAGCAAGGTAATGTCTCCAGCTTTGTTTTTCTTTTTCAACATTTCCTTGACTACTAGGGGTCTTTTCTGGTTCCATACAAATTTTAGGATAGTTTATTCCAGCATTTTGAAAAATGTCATTGGTATTTTGATTGGATTGGCATTAAAAGTACAGATTACCCTGGGCATCTTGGACATTATAACAATGTTTATTCTTCTAATCCATGAGCATGGAATGTTTCTCCATATTTTTGTGTCTTCTTCAATTTCTTGCATGAGTGTTTTGTAGTTCCTAAAGTATAGATCCTATACCTCTTTGGTTAGTTTTATTCCAAGAACTTTATGGTTTTCTTGGTACTGTTGTAAATTACCTTTGCTTTTTACATAGATAACTATACTAGCCACAGAAACCAATAGGAGGTGGGCAGATAAATCAATTGGGTATCAGAGATAGAAACATTCTAAGCAGAAGGAATAGCAAGTGTAGAGTTTTTCCAGACTGTTTGAGTATGGAGTACTAGAGCTGAAAGAGTGAGAGGGAAAATATTAGGACATGATGTCAAAGGAGCAATGAAGGACATGCACTTTGTGATACAATTGTCACTGGCTGCTTGTGGTTATTAAGCCCTTGAAATGTGAATACTTCAAATTGAAAATGCGTCAGTATAAAATACATGCCAGAATTTGAAGATATAGTATGAAAAAGAGAATGTGTAGGAATGCCTGGGTGTTTCAGTCAGTTAAGCATCTGCTTTTGGTTCAGGTCATGATCCCAGGGTCCTGGGATTGAGTCCCACATTGGACTCTTGCTCAGCGGGGAAACTGCTTCTCCCTCTGCCTGCTGCTTCCCCTGATTGTGCTCCTTCTCGCTCTCTCTTTGACAAATAAATGAATAAAATATTTTTTAAAAGAGAGATTGTGAAATAGCTCATTAATAATATCTAATATAAGTTACATGGTAAAGTGATAATATTTTATGTATATTGCATAAAGTTTATTAAAATTAATTTGCCTGTTTATTTTTAACGTGGTTACTAGAAAATTTAAAATTGTATAAGTTATATTAAATTTCTTTTTCATAATTAAATTCAATTAGCCAGCATATAGTACATCATTAGTTTTTTATAGCACTGGAATAGATCTTATAGGTTCTAAAGTATGCAACTTTAAATTTTTTGTCTTTTACTCTGAGGTGGGGAAACACTGGAAAGTGTTGATCAAAGGATTCAGTTATTTAATTTCCATTTAAAAGATTACCCAGTCTTTTCTGTTGAGAATAAATTGTAAGGGAATAGATAAAAGCAGAGAGATTGGATTGAAAGCTATTACACCATTCATATGAGAAATGATGATGGCTTGTGTCAATATGGTAGTGGTGAATATTGTGGGAAGTAGTCAAGCTATGAATTTATTTTGAAGATAGAACAAATAGGATTTTATGACAGTTTGGATGATGTGAGACAAAGTAAAAAATGACCCCAAAATTGTTGACTTGAGCAGCTAGAAGGATTCAGTTACCATTAATGGACATCAGAAAAAGTGTAGGTAGAATAGATTTGAAGGAGATTAAGAGTTTGGATTTGGGCATATTAAGTTTGAGATACTTATTAGACATCAAAATGTAGATATTGAGTACACAACTGGATATAAAAGCCAGGCATTAAGGAAAAAGACCTAGGCTAGAAATAAAATTTGGGAGTCATCAATATATTGATGATATTCAAAGACTTTTGAAATTGGATGTGATGACCAAAAAGTTTAGTTTAAATAGAGGAAAGAAAGATATGTGAAATGAGCCTTGGAACACTCCAATTTTATGAAATTCAGGAGGAAAGAAAACATACAAAGAAATAGTTCCTTCTTTAAATGCATTTTATTGCTAAAAAATTGTTTTCATTATTGAACTTCATTATGTGAAATCATCAGTCATACCCTTTTCAGTTATTAAAGCATGAATTCTGTTTCCCTTTAACCTCTCTGGTTTTCAAAGGTCCTTAGCCCTGAGTCATATATTTCCATGTCCTGAAATGACTAGTGACTAATCTAAAAATCTGAGAAAGTGGGCACCTGGGTGGCTCAGTTGGTTAAGCAACTACTTTTGGCTCAGGTCATGATCCTGGAGTCCCAGGATTGAGTCCCACATTAGGCTCCCAGCTCCATGGGAGTCAGCTTCTCCCTCTGACCTCCTCCCCTCTCTTGCTTTCTCTCTATCTCTCTCACTCTCTCTCAAATAAATAAATAAATAATCTTAAAAAAAATTTAAAAAACCTGAGAAAGTAAGGTTAAGTGGATGCTAATGATTTATTGGTTATCACATCCTGATAACACATTGACCTTTCATTTTTTTAAGATTTTATTTATTTATTTGACAGAGATCACAAGTAGGCAGAGAAGCAGGCAGAGAGAGAGGAGGAAGCAGGCTCCCTGCTGAGCGAAGAGCCTGATGCAGGGCTCCATCCCAAGACCCTGAGATCATGACCTGAGCTGAAAGCAGTGGCTTAACACTGAGCCACCCAGGCATCCCACATTGACCTTTTAAATATGGATCTCAAATATTCTGATTCAAGGATTTGGTTATGGAGGACTACTATAGGCTTTTGAACTAGATCATTTTGTGCACTGGGTCCACCGTATAAATCACGTGACTAATGACAGAAAGATGTAGTAAAAAAAAAACACTGAACCAGGGAGTGGGGAACCCCAAGTTCTAGTCCAAGCTATACATGTCTCAGTTGTTCCCCAAAGCTGGTCTGAATAGAATACCAGTTTCTGTTAAACCTTTTACTGGTCAAAAGTGAGGACAACTAGAGAGCTTTCCAAATAACTAAATATATTTAACTTTACTATTCTTATTACTGAGAGTATTTCCTAATTGTAGCTTTAAAACAGGTGATAGCTGTGGTTCCTGGGTGGCTCATTTGGTTAAATGTCTACCTTCAGCTCAGGTCATGATCCCCGCATCCTGGGATTGAGCCCTGGATTGGGCTCCCCACTCAGCAGGGTGTCTGTTCTCCTTCTCCCTCCTGCTTGTGCTCTCTCTATCAAATAAATAAATAAAATCTTTAAAAAATAAAATAAAATAAAATTGGTCATAGTAGATGGCAATAAGTGTTGTAGGTATGATAGTAGATGTCATTTTAAAGATTTTCAGTTGATACATACTTAAAAACAAGTTGGCAAACCCTATTTGTGATTTATTTATAAATCTATTTACTTATAAATGTTCCCATCCTATAAAGTCCAAAAGTCTGAGGATTACAAACATTAGATATACCACTTTAGCTCTCTGGGCATTGTTTCTCATATATAATTAAATAGTAAGAGTATATTGAGATGCAAGGAAATGAAACACCTTGGCCTCAATACAAAGCAATCTTTAAAGTGAAGAAAAAGGAGAAATTGATGGAGATGGACTTCAGCTGTATCTATAAGATTTTAAATGAAAAAGATTTGGAGCAAGCATGGCAGCATGTTAATGTCTGTAAAAATGGGTCATGAGTACATGGGTGTTATTATCACTTCTATTTTCAGTAATTTCATAGTAAAAATGAAAATTAAAACACTAAGAATTATTAAAAGTAAGACAATGTATATACATATATATGTTTTGAAGCCAGAAAAAAGTTCAAATCTTATCTCTGTCTTTACTAGGTATTGGACCTTATTAAATCAATTGACCATTTAACCTACTACTCAGTTATTTTTCAGTGATAATAATCCCTGTCTTGAAAAGTCATTTTAAGTTAGACTTCAATTCAGTGAACAAAAATATCTCTCACTTAAGTTGAACTAGTAAAGATCTCATTATGTAGGAATATTAGACAGATGGTCAGGCCTCACCAGAATATCTGTGTGGTTAAATGCCATTAGAACTTGAAGAAGAGTTGAAGACTTGGAAGACTACCAACCAATTCTACTGACTAAATTATTTTGTTAATTTCTAAGCAAGAATCAATTAATATTCTTTCATAAGAGTTGCTTAGGTTTTCTTGTCCCTCACTTTTACCACTACTACCATTTTCCTGCTTATGTCCAGTGTCCAACCTCTCTTCACTAATAACACATCATTTATTTGCATGGTACCTTTACTATAGGGTCTTTTTACTTTGGCACCTTAAACTACCCAATAAACTCTTTTTCTAGGGGTGTCTCAGTGGCTTAGTTGGTTAACCATCTGCCTTTGGCTCAGGTCATGATCTCAGGATATTGGAAATGAGCCTTGCATTAGGCTCCCTGCTCAGCATCCCTATTCCCTGCCCCTATCCCTGATAATGCTGTTTCTCTCTCTCTAATAAATAAAACTTAAAAACAAACAAACAAACCACAACAACAATAACAAAAGCCCACCTCTCTTTCTGGGCCACCTAGGTGGCTCAGTCATTAAGCATCTGCCTTTGGCTCAGGTCATGATCCCAGGACCATGGAATCAAGCCCCACATCAGGCTCCCTGCTTGGCAGGAATCCTGCTTCTCCCTCTCCCACTCCCCCTGGTTGTGTTTCCTCTTCTGTTGTGTCTTTCTCTGTCAAATAAATAATTTTAAAAAATTAACTTAAATTTAAAAAAGAAAAAAAAAACTCTCTTTATATACCACAGTCAATTTGATTTCACTAATTCTATACTGAGTTTCCTATAAAGCTACCATGAAGCCTCCTTGACAACTACAGATTTACTATGCATGATGAGATGCCCTTTCAGTTAGCTGTGGTCAGAAGGCCAGGTTATATGATACAGAACATGGCCATTGATGAATAATGAAATCCTGTACAAATGAAAAATGAAGTTAATGAAGGCTACTTCAACAACACCTGAATTGGTCCATCTAAGTCATGGATGTAAAGTGCCTAACAAAGTAACTGCTGCAAACACATAGAAGGGTTTCCTTATGAAGAACAGGAGGACTAAGAAGTCATCCAGGAGATGATCACAACTTAACTGAGCCCTAAAGAATGAATGGGCATCATATAGGCAAAGCTATAGAGAGATGGTATCAGTGAGCCCTCTTGCTCAAATATAGATCCCAATAATTAAAACCAGAAATAAACAAGACTAACTATTGCTCTAACTGAAACCCATTTTCCTTATTTCTTTATACACTTTTCTTTTAAGTATACAAGATTTTTAAAGTTTTTATTTTAATTCCAGTTAGTTAATATACAATGCAATATTAGTTTCAGGTGTACAATATAGTAATTTAACATTTCTGTACATAGCCCATGCTTATCACAACAAGTGCATTCCTTAATCCCATCACCTATTTAACCCCCTTTTCCTCAAAAACATCAGTTTGTTTTCTTTAGTTTAGACTCTGTTTCTTGGATTGCCTCTCTCTCTCATTTTTTCCCCTTCGCTCATTTGTTTTGTTTCCTAAATTACACCTAGGAGTTACATCACGATATTTTTCTTTCTCTGACTTACTTCTTTCACTTAGTATAATATTCTCTAGCTGTGTCCATGTTTTTGCAAATGGCGAGACTTCATTCTTTGTATGGCTGAGTAATATTCCATTATATGTATATGCCTCCTCTTCTTTATCATTCATCGGTCAATGAAAACTTTGGCTGTTTCCATAGTTTGGGTATTATAAATAATGATATTATAAACATGAGAGTGCATGTATCCCTTCAAATTGGTACTTCTTTATTCTTTGGGCAAATACCCAGAAGAATGATTGCTGAATCATAAGGTATTTTTATTTTATTTTATTTTTTTTAAAGATTTTATTTATTTATTTGACAGAGAAAGATCACAAGTAGGCAGAGAGGCAGGCAGAGAGAGAGGGAGGGAAGCAGGCTCCCCGCCAAGCGGAGAGCCTGATGCGGGACTTGATCCCAGGACCCTGAGATCATGACCTGAGCCGAAGGCAGCGGCTTAACCCACTGAGCCACCCAGGTGCCCCTAAGGTATTTTTATTTTTAACTTTTTAAGGAACCTTCATACTGTTTGCCAGGGTAGCTAGACCAATTTGCATTCCTACCAACAGTGGAAAAGGGTTTCCTTTCCACAACACTTTTTTTTTCTTTTTTTTTTTTTATTTTAGCCATTTTGACAGGAGTGAGATGATATTTCATTGTAGTTTGTATTTCCCTGATGATGATTGATGTTGAACATCTTTTCATGTGTCTTTTGGTCATCTTTATGTCTTCTTTGGAAAAATGTCTCTTGATGCCTTCCACCCATTTTTTTAACTGAATTATTTGTTTTTTGAGAGTGGAGTTTGCTAAGTTCTTTACAGATTTTAAATACTATTAATTTACCAGATATATCATTTGCAAACATATTTTCCCAGCAGTACGTTGTTTTTTAGTTTAGTTGATTGTGTCCTTTTCTATGTGGAAGTTTTATTTTGATGAAGTCCCACTAGTTTATTTTTGCTTTTGTTTCACTTACCTCAGGGGACATATCTAGAAGTAACAACTAATACCACAGGAATACAAACGATTATATATTATTATGAAAAAAATATATGCCAACAAATCAGACAACTGGAAGAAATGGATAAATTCCTAGAAACATACAGACTGCCAAAACTTAAATAGGAAGAAATAGAAAAGTTGAACAGATCAATAGTCAGGAAAATAATTGAATTATTAATCAAAAACTCCCAGCAAACAAAAGTCCAGGGCTAGATGGATTCACAGGAAAATTCTACCAAACATTTAAAGAAGAGTTAACACATATTCTTCTCAAACTACTCCAAAAAATAGATGAAGAAGGAAAGATTCCAAACTCATTCTATGAGGCCAACATTATCTTGATACCAAAGCTAGATAAAGACTCCAATAAAAAAGAAAACTACAGATCAATATCTCTGATAAACATGGATGCAAAAAATCTTAATACAATGCTAGCAATCCAAATCCAACAATACAATAAAAACAATCATTCACCAAGATCAAGTGAGATTTATTCCTGGTATGCAAGTGTGGTTCAATATTCTCAAATCAATCAATATGATGCATGACATTAATAAAAGAATTGGTAAGAGCCACATGACCATTTAAATGGATACAGAAAAAGCATTTGACAAAATACAACACCCATTCATGATAAAAACCCTCAACAAAGTAGGTTTAGAGGAAACATACCTGAACATAATAAAGGCCATATATGAAAAATCCACACCTAACACCAGTCTTCAGTATGGAAATACTGGGAGCTTTTCTTCTGTGATCAGGAACAAGACAGGTATGTTCACTCTTACCACTGCTATTTAGCATAGCACTGGAAGTCCTAACCACAGCAATCAGAAAACAAAAGAAATAAAATTCATCCAAATAAACAAGAAGTAAAACTTTCATTATTTGCAGGTGACATGATACTCTGTATAGAGAATCCAAAAGGCTTCACCCAAAATTAGTAGAACTGTTACATGCATTCAATAAAGTTGTAGGCTACAAAATCAACATACAGGGAGACAAGATGGTGGAGAACTAGGAGGAGGCACCTTTTCAACCTCTACCCTAAAGTGAGCTGATTACCTACCAAAGAATTCCAATCACCCATGAAATCAGCCTGAGATTAGAATTATACACATCTGGATCTCTATGGGGGCAAAAGATGCCAATGGGCAGGTAAAACAGAGTGTGAATGTTGGACTGGTATCAGAAGATAAACAAAAAGGGGGAGGGAGTCACCAGAAGTGACCCATTGGAAAGTAATACCCCAATAGTAGAGTGCCCTGCGACTGGGAACAAGCATTAACTTGGAGTCTGGTCCAAAGCACTCAAAAAAAGCAAAGGATTGTGGGGGGAAATTGTGGGAATCAGGGCGGTTAGGGACAGAGGCTTAAGTCCCTGGACCCAGGATAGCCACCTTTGGCACTGAACCAAAGAGAGTGCGGTGAGGAAACCAGCTCTTGGTCCCTGAGTTGCAAGGGAGGACTGCTGAGGGCGCATGGGGTGCGGCTCCTGTGAGGTGCTGGGAGCCTCGCCAGCTGGCAGAAACACAGCCTTTTTCCAGTCCCCACGCGTGCACCGCACCATGCTATAAGAGCCTGAGTCATGCCCCACACCCTCCCCTAAGAGAGGTGCATGCAGGCACCAGCCAGAAACACTCAGTCCCAGAAAGGCTGAGTACTCCCTGCCCACCCAGTGGGAAAATCTCAGTGTGCGATCACTGCTTGGAACCTATCTGGTGGTCTGGAGCTGCCCAGTCAGCCGTGGCTGTTGTGGTTTTGGGTACAAGGAGGAGTTCTTGCGTCCCCAGGGACCGCGACTGGGAACGTGCTCTGCCAGCGGTCAAAGAGGAACCTATGTGTTCTGCAGCACCGAGAGGAGAACAGACTGAGGCTTCTCTCAGAGAGGGAGGTCTGGGTGCAGTTTGCTTTCCTCTAAACCTCCAAAAACCATCAAGAGCTGCCAAGGGGAGAGAAAACAAATGAACAAAAATAACATAAAAACCTCCAGAGAACAAAAGCGTGAAAACCTGGTTTCCTAGAGCCCACCCCCTTAGGGGGGCGGGAGGACTTAACTCAGGGAACATCACTGACTGAAAACCCACGTGGCAGGCCCTTCCCCCATAAAGCCAAACAGGGAAAAAAAAAAAAAAAAAAGAAGGATGACAAGAGAACAACCACCACTACTTCATAGATACAACTTTTATTTTTAATTTGTTCCCACTATTCTGGTTCATGTTTTATTTTTTATTTTTATTTTTATATACATAATTTTTAGCCTATTTACCATCACAGTGAGATGTCCAGTACATCAAATTCCATAGTAACCTTTGAACCTGAACTTTTTGATACATATACCCGTGTTTTTCTTTTGCTTTTCTACTGTTTTAATTTTTTAAAATTTTATTTTAGTTTAGTTTAGATCAATATTTTTTAATATTTTTAGTTTTTAATATTCATATAGAGTTAAACTTCAAGGTTTAACCCTTTCCCCAATCAAAGATACCCCTATAGGAAAACCAATTTTTAATTCCCCATTATCTCAGGGAAGTTGAGTCCTTTAACACAGATATCAAGATACATACATGAAGAATCAAAGTAAACTTCCTTGCCCACTCTGAGAATTTATAACCACTCCCCCATCTTTTTCTTCTGCCAATGTTTCTGTGTATTTGTGTTTGTCCTGGTAGTATATAAATCTTTTACTTGGGGTTCTTTTTGACGGGGTTCTTTTTTTGTTTATTTTGCTTTTATATATAAATATTTTTTTTCTCTCTTGTCATACACTTTTATCAGTCTTTTTCTTTGTCTGTTTTTGTTTGTATACTTCATAAATCTTACCTTAGGGCCCATTTGGGCTAAGCCTTCTCTTTTATCTTTCTTTTTTTTCCCTGTCTCTCTCTGTTTTTCTCTGTCTCTCTCTCTCTCTCTCTCTCTCTCTCTCTCTTTTTTCTTTTTTCTCTCTTTCTTTTTTTCTTTTGTTTGGGTGGGGACTCTTGATTGCTAAGAAGCATTCCAGGGTGCACCTTGACTGCACCATGGTCAATACATCCAGCTACATCCGTTCAGCCATCTCTCACCAAAATAATTAGGAGGAGGAATGCCCACCAGAAGAAAAATTCAGAGGATGGGCTTTCTGCAACAGAGCTAATGGCTATGGACATAGCCCATATGTCAGAAAGGGAATTCAGGCTAACAATTATCCAGGCAATAGCTAAGTTGGAGAAAGCCGTGGATGACAAAATGGAATTGATTAGGGCAAAACTGAAAGCCAGCAGGGATGATGTTCACAATGCTCTCAATGAGTTCCAATCTAATCTAAATTCCCTAAAAGCTAGGGTAACAGAGACATAAGATAGAGTTAGTGATCTGGAGGAAAAACAGAGAGAAAGGATCAGGAGGAAGCTTGGAAAAAACAGCTTAGAAGCCATGAAAGCAGAATTAGGGAAATAATTCATTCCATGAAACATTCCAACATCAGAATTATTGGAATCCCTGAAGTGGAGGAGAAAGAAAGAAGTCTAGAAGATATAGTGAAACAAGTTCTCCAGGAAAAATTTCCCAATCTCACGAATGGAATCAGTGTTCATGTACCAGAGACAAAAAGGTCTCCCCCCAAGATTATAGATTCTTGAAAGTCCTTGAGACACATGATAGTAAGAATGAGGTATTATAAGTGTAGAGAAACTCTCTAGAAGGCAGCTAGGACAAAGAAGCTCCTTATGTGCAGAGGAAAGCCAATCAGAATAATGCCAGACCTGTCCACAGAGACCTGGCAAGCCAGAAAGGGCTGGCAAGTTATATTCAGGGCACTAAATGAGAAGAACATGCAGCCAAGAATACTTTATCCAGCAAGACTGACATTCAAAATGGATGGAGAGATAAAGAGTTTCCAAGACCAGCAAGGCTTAAAAGAGTATGCGACCACCAAGTTGGCACTGCAGGAATATTAAGGGGGGTTCTATAAAAGAGGAAAAATCCTAAGAAGAACACTGAACAGAAATATAGAGACAATCTACAGAAAGAAAGACTTCAAAGTTAACACGATGTCAATAAAAACGTATCTCTCAATATTCACTCTCAATGTGAATGGCCTAAATGCACCCATCAGTGACACAGGGTTGCAGATTGGATAAAACGACAGGACCCATCCATATAATGTCTACAAGAGACCCATTTCAAACCTAAGGATACACCCAGACTGAAAGTGAAGGGATGGAGAAGCAGCTTTCATGCCAATGGTCCTCAAAAGAAGGTCAGGGTAGTGATTCTCATATCAGATAAATTAGATTTTAAACTAAAGACTGTAGTCAGAGATACAGAAGGGCACTACATAATTCTTAAAGAGACTATCCACCAAGATGATCTAACAATTGTAAATATCTATGCCCCCAATATGGGAACAGCCAACTACAAAAGAAAACTATTAATCAGGATAAAGAGTCATATTGATATGAATACATTAATAGTAGGAGATCTTAACACACCACTCTCAGAAATAGACAGATCATTGAAGCAGAAAAATCAATAAAGAAACTAGAGCATTGAATGACACATGGGACCAGATGGACCTTATAGATATATTCAGAACATTTCACCCTAAAACAACAGAATACTTATTCTTCTCAAGTGCACATGAAACCTGCTCCAGAATAGACCACGTACTGGGTCACAAATCAGGACTCGACCGATACCAAAAGACTGAGATTGTTCTCTGCATTTTCTCAGATCAAAATGCTTTGAAACTGGAGCTCAATCACAAAGGAAAGTTTGGAAGGAGCTCAAACACCTGGAAGCTAAAGACCACCTTGCTTAAGAATGCTTAGATCAACTAGGAGCTCACAGAAGAACTGAAACAATTCATGGAAACCAATGAGATGAAGACACTTCGGCCCAAAACCCATGGGATACAGCAAAGGCGGTCCTAAGGGGGAAATACATAGACATCCAAGCCACCCTCAAAAAAATTGAAAAATCCAGAATACACCAGCTGTCTCTACACCTTAAAGAACTGGAGAATCAACAACAAATTAAACCACCTCCATGCACGAGAAGGAAAATAATCAAGATTAAAGCAGAGATCAATGAGATAGAAACTAGAGATACAGTAGAACGTATCAATGGAACTAGAAGCTGGTTATTTGAAAGAAATAAGAAATAAGATCAATAAACCATCAGCCACACTAATCCAAAAGAAAAGAGAGAGAGCTCAAATTAATAAAATTATGAATGAAAAGGGAGAGATCTCAACTAACACCAAGGAAGTAGAAACAATCATCAGAAGTTATTATCAATAGTTATATGCCAATAAGTTAAGCAGCCTAGATGAAATGGATGCATTCCTGGAAAACTATAAACACTCAAAATTGAATAAAAAAATTATTTAAGAAAATGTCAATACGACCCAAGACAATCTATACATTTAATGTAATCCATATCAAAATACCACCAGTAATTTTCAGAGCTAGAACAAACAATCTAACACTAAAATGTGTGCGGAACCACAAAAGACTCTACTTAGCCAAAGCAGCCTTAGAAAAGAAAACAAAGCTGGAGACATCACAATTCTGGATTTCAAGCTCTGTTACAAAACTATAACCCTTGGGGAGCCTGGGTGACTCAGTGGGTTAAAGCCTGTGCCTTCGGCTCAGGTTGTGGTTCCGGGGTCCTGGGATCGAACCCCACATCGGGCTCTCTGCCTGTTGCTCTGCCTACTTGTGATCTCTCTCTGTCAAATAAATAAATAAAATCTTAAAAAAAAAAAAGCTATAATCATCAAGACAGTATGGTAATGACACACACAAAAAGACACCTAAATCAATAGAACAGAAAAGACAACCCAGAAATGAACCCACAATTTTATGGTCAATTAGCTTTGACAAAGCAGGAAAGAATATCCAATGGAAAAAGAGACAGTCTTTTCCACAAATGGTATTGGGAAAACTGGACAGCTATATGTAAAAGAATGAAATCGGACCAGTTTCTTATACCACAAACAAAAACAAATTCAAGATGGACTAAAGATCTGCATGTGAGACCTAAAACCACTAAAATCCCAGAAGATAACGCAGTTAGTAACTTCTTTGACATCAGTTATAGCAACTTCTTTCTAGATATGTCTCCTGAGGCAAAGGAAATAAAAGCAAAAATAAACTATTGAGAAGACATCACAATAAAAAAAAAGTTTACTTCTGTACAGCAAAGGAAATAATCAACAAACTAAAATGCAGACTATAAACTAGAGAAGATAATTACATATGACATATCTAATAAAGGGTTAGTATACAAAACAGATAAAGAGCTTTAAATTCAACATGAATAACCCAATTAAAAAATGGCAGAAGACATGAGTAGACATTTTTCCAAAGAAGACATCCAGATGGCCAACAGACACATCAAAAGATGTCACACCAGTCCTCATCGGGGAAATGCAAATCAAAACTAAAACAAGATACCATCTCAAACCAGTCAGAATGGCTAAAATCAACAACACAAGAAACAACAGGTGTTGGCTAGGATGTAGAGAAAGGGGAACCCTCTTACACTGTTAGAGGGAATACAAACTGGTACACCTACTGAGGAAAACAGTGTGGAGACGCCTCAAAAAGTTAAAAATAGAATTACCTTCTGACCCACTAATCAACCTGCTGGATATTCACCCAAAGAATAGGAAAATACTAATTTAAAGGCATACATGCACCCTGATGTTTATAGCAATAGCCAAGATATGGAAATAGCCCAAGTGTCCGCTGACTGATGAATAGATAAGGAGGTGGTGTATATGCATACAATGGAATATTATTCAGCCATCAAAAAGAATGAAATCTTGCCATTTGGATGGAGCCAGAGAGTACTAGGTTAAGAGAAATAAATCAATTAGAGAAAGACAAATATATGATTTGACTCATATGTGGAATTTAAGAAATAAACGAGAAAAGGGGTAAAAAAGAAAGAAATGCAAACCAAGAAACAGACTCTTTTAACTCTAGAAAACAAACTGATGGTTATCAGAAGGGAGGTTGGTGGGGGGGATGGGTATAATAAGTGACAAGGTTAAGGAGGCACTTGTTGTGATGAGAACCGGGTGATGTGTAGAAGTGTTGAATCACTATATTGTACACTGGAAACTAATATTATACTGTATGTTAACTAAAGAAAAATTACATTAAGATATTGTCTTAATGACTGAACTTTTAGGGTTCTTTTAAAATTTTGAACCCTTGTTTTAACCCTGTGTTTTATTCTGAATTAGGTAGGTCATTAATATTCATATTTGTACTTTAACTTCTAAT
Source organism: Neogale vison (assembly GCF_020171115.1). Lineage (NCBI taxonomy): Eukaryota > Metazoa > Chordata > Mammalia > Carnivora > Mustelidae > Neogale > Neogale vison. The sequence continues at coordinate 23,508,304 of NC_058105.1, forward strand.
AAAGCTAGTCCACAGATTTAAAAAAAAAAAAATTGAACCAGGAAGAAATTGACAACCTGAATAGACCAATATCTAGTAACGAGATTGAAGCAGTGGTCAAAATCCTCCCAAAAAACAAGAGCCCAGGACCTGATGAACTCCCTGGGGAATTCTACCAAACTTTCAAAGAAGAAATAATATCTATTCTCCTGAAGCTGTTTCAAAAAATTGAAGCAGAAGGAAAACTTCCAGACTCTTTTTATGAAGCCAGCATTACCCTAATCCCCAAAACAGGCAAAGATCACACCAAAAAGGAGAATTTCAGACCAATATCACTGATGAATATGGATACTAATATTCTCAACAAGATCCTAGCAAACAGGATCCAACAGGACATTAAAAGATTATCCACCATGACCTGGTGAGATTCATCCCTGGGTTACAAGGATGGTTCAACATTCGCAATTAATCAGTGTAATAGAACAAATCAATAAGAGAAGAGAGAAGAAACACATGGTCCATTCAATTGATGCAGAAAAGGCATTTGACAAAATCCAGCATCCGTTCCTGATTAAAACGCTTCAAAGTATAGGGATAGAGGGAACATTCCTGAACTTCATCAAATTTATCTATGAAAGACCCACAGCAAATATCATCCTCAATGGGAAAAAACTTGCAGCATTCCCTTTGATCAGGAACACAACAAGGATGCCCCCTCTAACCACTCTTGCTCAACATAGTATTAGAAGTTCTAGCAACAGCAATCAGACAACAAGGGGAAATAAAAGGTATCCAAATTGACAATGAAGACGACATGATACTTTATATGGAAAACACAAAAGACTCCAACCCCAAACTACTAGAGCTCATACAGCAATTCAGTAACATGGCAGGATACAAAGTCAATGTACAGAAATCAGTGACTTTCTTATACATTAACAATGAAAATACAGAAAGGGAAATTAGAGAATTGATTCCATTTACTATAGCACCAAGAACCATAAGATACCTGGGAATAAACCTAACCAGAGAGGTAAAGGATCTGTACTGGAGGAACTACAGAACACTCTTGAAAGAAATTAAAGAAGACACAAAAAGATTGAAGACCATTCCATGCTCTTGGATCAGAAGAATAAACATTGTTAAAATATCCATACTGCCTAGAGCAATCCATACTTTTAATGCCATTCTGATCAAAAATCCACTGGTATTTTTCAAAGAGCTGGAGCAAATAATCCTAAAATTTGTATGGAGTCAGAAGAGACCCCGAATCGCTAAGGAAATGTTGAAAAACAAAAATAAAACTGGCAGCATTACGTTACCTGATTTCAAGCTTTACTACAAAGCTGTGATCACCAAGACAGGATGGTACTGGCATAAAAACAGACACATACCAGTGGAACAGAGTAGAGAGCCCAGTTATGGATCCTCAACTCTATGGGCAAATAATCTTCGACAAAGCAGGAAAAAATATCCAGTGGTAAAAAGAGAGTCTCTTCAATAAATAGTGCTGGGAAAACTGGACAGCTATATGTAGAAGAATGAAACTCAACCATTCTCTTATACTGTACACAAAGATAAACTCGAAATGGATAAAAACCTCAAAGTGAGACAAGAATCCCTCAGAATCCTAGAGGAGAATATAGGCAGTAACCTTTTCCATATCAGCCACAGCAACTTCTTTCAAGATATGTCTCCAAAGTCAAAGGAAACAAAAGCGAAAAAGAACTTCTGGGACTTCATCAAGATCAAAAGCTTCTGCACAGCAAAGGAAACAGTCAAGAAAACAAAGAGGCAACCCACGAAATGGGAGAATATATTTGCAAATGACAGTACAGACAAAAGGTTGATATCCAGGATCTATAAAGAACTTTTCAGACTCAATACACACAAAACAGATAATCATGTCAAAAAATGGACAGAAGTTATGAACAGACACTTCTCCAATGAAGACACGCAAATGGCTATCAGACACATGAAAAAATGTTCATCATCACTAGCCATCAGGGAGATTAAAATCAAAATCACATTGAAATACTACTTTACACCAGTTAGAATGGCCAAAATTAACAGAACAGGAAACAACATGTGTTGGAGAGGATGTGGAGAAAGGGGAACCCTCTTACACTGTTGGTGGGAATGCAAGTTGGTGCAGCCTCTTTGGAGAACAGTGTGGAGATTCCTCAAGAAATTAAAAATAGAGCTTCCCTATGACCTTGCAATTGCACTCCTGGGTATTTACCCCAAAGATATAGATGTGGTGAAAAGAAGGGCGATCTGTACCCCAGTGTTTATAGCAGCAATGGCCATGGTCGCCAAACTGTGGAAAGAACCAAGATGCCCTTCAACAGACAAATGAATAAGGAAGATGTGGTCCATATACACTATGGAGTATTATGCCTCCATCAGAAAGGATGAATACCCAACTTTTATAGCAACATGGACAGGACTGGAAGAGATTATGCTGAAGGAAGTAAGTGAAGAAGAAAGAGTCAATTATCATATTGTTTCACTTATTTGCGGAGCATAACAAATAACACAGAGGATATGGGGAGATGGAGAGGAGAAGGGAGTTGAGGGAAATTGGAGGGGGAGATGAGCCATGAGAGACTATGGACTCTGAAAAACAATATTAGAATTTTGAAGGGGCGGGGGGTGGGAGGTTGGGGGAGCCAGGTGGTAGGTATTATGGAGGGCACGCATTGCAAGGAGCACTGGCTGTGGTGCAAAAACAATGAATTCTGTTACACTGAAAAGAAATTTAAAAAATAAATAAATAAAAATATATTTAAAAAATCAACATACAGAAATCTGTGTACTTTTATGCACCAATAATGAAGTAGTGAAAATAGAAATGAAAGAATCAATCTCATTTATAATTGCACAAAAGCCATAAGATACCTAGGAATAAACCTAAACAAAGAGGTAAAAATCTGTACTCTGAACACTATAAAAACAATGATGAAAGAAATTAAAAATGACCCAAAGAAATGGAAAGATATCCTTTGCTCATGGATTGGAAGAAAAATATTGTTAAAATGTCTACACTACCCAAAGCAATCAACACATTTAATGTAATACCATCATTTTTTTTAACAGAACTTGAACACTCTGAGAATTTGTATGGAACCACAAAATACCTCCAAACAGCCAAAGCAATCCTTAAAAAGAAGAGCAAAGCTGGAGGTATCACAATTACAGACTTCAAGCTATATTACAAAGCTGTAATGGTCAAGACAGTATGGTCCTAGTACAAAAACAGATATATAGATCAATAGGACAGAACAGAAAACCCAGAAATTAACTCACAACTAAAATTCAACAGAACAGGAAAGACTGTCTGATGGTAAAAAGACAGTCTCTTCAACAGATGGTATAGGGAAAACTGGAGAGCAAAATGTGGGAGAATGAAAGTGGGCCACTTTTTTATACCATACACAAAAATAAATTCCAAATGGGGGAAAGGCCTCAATGTGAGACAGGAACCCATCAAAATCCTAGAGAACACCGGTAGAAACCTCCTTGATATCATCCCTAACAACTTCTTATCATAGTCCCTTGAACCTTGGACAAAGATGTTTTGCAATGACCAGAACATTCCAACTGCCAGGGCAGAAAAACCCTGCTATCAACTGAATACATAGAAGCCACATCCCACACATCTCTTTCCCCACCCATGATCACATGCTCTTCTCCCCTTCTCCTGCAAGTCTCCTCCTGAACCTCTCCTTATAACCTCTCTAGGTCTCCATCCTGCCAGCGGAAAGTTAGTTGTTAAGTCTTGAGCCTGTCACCTTCCCCATCTTCTGGCACCTAAAATAAACTATTCCCTTTCTATTTCCCAAACCCTCATCTCTTGGGATGAGTTTATCTGAGTTTAACTGTCATCTGCATTTTGCATATCCAGCCAGCAGGTGTGCTTTCGAGTTGTTCAACCCTCTCAGGAATCCCTGATCTGGAACAGTTGCCGCAGCAGTACACCAAGGCTTACACATTTATCCCATTCATTTCCTGAATTAACAGCTTTGATTGATGGGTAACAATAACACTTGAAGTTTATTGAGAACCAAAAACATAATACACAAAATATGCAAGATTCTTACCTGATCGGCTTATTTTTAAAATATGATAATGGCAGGGAAATAATCACTTTCATATATAGTGAAAGAGATCTTCTTTTGTCTTTTGTCTTGAGCTGGAGATGGTATATAAGGTGTTGGTTTCAACCACTTTGAAGAATTAGTTTTCATGGTATTTCTCAAGTATACAGGAGATATACATATTATTAAACTTCTCTTTGTTTTTCTCCTGTTAATGTGTCTTTTATTACAGAGGTATCTCAGTGAAGAGACCTGTTCCTACCCTGCAATAGTAAATCTTTGCTTTTTTGTAAATTTGGGAGAAAGACCCATATGAATCATTCAAATTATGAATTATGGAACAGTATAAGAGGAATAGTTTTCAAACTTTCTAGATTATGACTTTCCTATATACTATTAGTAGACAAATATGAAAAATACTTTCACATAAATGTCATTATTTAGTTGTTCTTTCTCTATTATATATTTGGTAATACAATATGCATCTTGGTTTTGTTTGTTTGTTTAACTATAAATTTTTATAGTTTCAGGGATGCTAATCATTTCTTAGATATCTCACACCCAAATCATGGAAGAACTGATTGTGGAGACATTTGTTTTACTACAAATTCCGTGTAAAAGCGGTTTCTGAAAATAGTAGGCTAGCTGTTCTTTAATAGTAGAGTGCCTAGAGTTAATTTGCTCATTTGCTTGCTGTAAGGTAATAAAGATACTAAACTACATCCTGCTTTGCTGATTGTGAATGTCACAACTACTACTCATATATACTATGATGTAAATAATGTCTCTCCTAGCTAGAGTTGTGTAGCAAAGACACAAATCAATCACCATTTTTGTAATCAATAGTTCACATTATCAAGGCAACTTAAATAATAACAGGGCTAAAACTGAGTTTAGAGAATATCTCATCCAATGATTTCACTCTACATATGAAGAAACAGGCCCACGAATTTTATTTCATATTTATGAGATAAGAAACCAATATTTTTGACTCCCAGTACATTGCTCTTTACACAATATTCATGTTTTAGGTACAGTTTTTGGTAATAGAGAAAACTAATACACCAAGTATTTTAAATACTTAACCTAGTAACCTAGGTATTAGTCAAATGGTTACTATAGTACAGTAATATAGTATAGTAATAAAATAAGTATAGATATTATTACTATTATTTAGATTAATAGTTTCAAAACTTTAGCAAGTATCAGAATCACCTGGAGGACTTTTAAAAAACAAGTGGCTGGATTCTACTCCCAGTGTTCCTGACTCAGCAGGTCTGGAGTAGGGCCTGAGTATTTTATCAACAGCAAATGCTGCTGGATCAGGGAATACACTTGGAAAACAACTGGTTTAGATCAAAGACTTTCAAGCCAATTTTGTTACTTAAAGCTAGGTGACCTGTGGCACATTAATCTTTAACCTCATTTTTCTTAGCTGTAAATTAATATGTACCTTATATACATTTAGTACAATATGAAGCAATATATGTAAAGAAATATACACCTGGTTCCTGAGGCACTTGATATGTGACTGCCATCATTATTTTTTAATCATTATCACATTGATTTTCTAAGCATTCAGAATAACCAGGTAAAGATAACTAATTTAATCAACTATAGCCTACTATATCACCTTTGAGACTATAATAATTGAAAAGGATGATTTTTTTTGCATGCAAATATTTGTGATTTGTGCAACTGAAAACACTTGAAATAGTTCCCTAGACTAAAGAAAAAATTTGGCCACCCCTCTTTTCCCCATTGAGCTTAATGAACTATAAATTTGTTTGGTGGAATTCTTCTTTATCTTCAGAAGGTAACTTGTTTGAACTGTCATCAGTATGAGTTGTGGGGTCTGCATTAATGAGATGTAATGGTGTGTAATATCTTTAAGTGCGGGTGTCTTTGTTTATGAAATAGAGCTTTTATGGAGGTCAAATGCCTTTATTTATTGTTTGACAAAAATCTTTTCAAATGCAAATGAATCCTGTCTGGAGGTAAATAATCTCCAAGACATGTGAGCAACACATAAGAAGAAAACTAATTCTTCTAAACTCTAAATATCATTTGGATGGTAAAAAGAATTCTGTTGAATGTATTCAAAGAGAATTTCTTTCCCCCAAGCTCTCCTTGCTACTGTGCCACTCTGTATTCTGGGGCTTGCCTCTTGGCAGATTGTTTCATTATCCAGCAGTATCATTAATCTCTTTTATTAGCACCTTAAAAAATAAACAAACAATGATTTTGTTATGTTTGACACAAGTAGTGCATTTTAATTTTGTAGGCTTGTATTATTGACTTGAAAAAAACTGCAACAATTCAGATTGAAATACCACACTCAATTCTTAACAATATGAAAACACTATTCGATGTGTAGAAATATAATGGCATCTGTTATGCATATTAAATAAAGCAAGGTTTTTTTGTATCATCCACATGGAGCCTTGGATTAACTAGTAAAGTTAGTATTAATTACCACAGAAAAATGAAAACTTGTCATTCAATTTTGTACTCTCTGTGAAAATGCACCATGAAATTGAGTCAACATCCCATGAAATATACTCAAAATCACGTGAAGACCACACAAAATACTGTGTATGAATCAGTTACATGATAGATAAGTTTTAAAATCAGTAAATAAAAACAAGTTATTTGCTGCCATCATACATTTTCTTCCAGCTTCAAAAGCCTAGATTTTTAAAATTATGCACATCAAGCATGAGTGAAATTCATACACTGTGGAGTATTATGCCTCCATCAGAAAGGATGAATACCCAAATTTGTATCAACATGGACAGGACTGGAAGAGATTATGCTGAGTGAAATAAGTCAAGCAGTCAATTATCATATGGTTTCGCTTATTTGTGGGGCATAACAAACAACATGGAGGACATGGGGAGATGGAGAGGAGAAGGCAGTTGAGGGAAATTGGAGGGGGAGATGAACTATGAGAGACTATGGACTCTGATAAACAATCTGAGGGTTTTGAAGGGGCGGGGGGTGGGAGGTTGGGGGAGCCAGGTGATGGGTATTTTGGAGGGCACGCATTGCATGGAGCACTGGGTGTGGTGCATAAACAATGGATTCTGTTACACTGAAAAGAAATTAAATTTAAATAAATAAAAATTATTACAAAAAAAGATAACTAAACGTTAAAAAGGATAATGAAATAGAAAACTAACATTAGTTAAGACAGTGGTATTTGCTTTTCTTCAAAATATTCATATCTTTCATCTTACAGATGTATCAGTTAGATTTGTTTACTGTGATGCAAGTTTCCCAAATCTATGCACACATGAGAATCTTTTCAGAGTTTTTTTTAATTAGTGATTTCTGAGGTTATATCCTAAATCTATTAAATCTCAGTCTTCAAGGCTGAGTCCCAAGAACCTATATATATATATATTTTTTCTCCTCTAGTAGTTCTATTGCAATTAACAGCTCAAAGACATTTGAAAGTAGTTCTATTGCAATTAACAGCTCAAAGGCATTTGAAAAACATTGTCAAAATGTGCATAAGTATTGACAAATGACAAAACTGAAATAATTTAGTAGTGTATTTGATATCCTCTGTTTAAGGGGAAACAATCCATAGGGTGCAGGAGTACAGTGCCTCACAAGTAGTGGAGCAGTCTTCTAAAGGATTCTGGGACAGAACAAGTTTTATAGAATGTTGTAAGTGGCAATGCAAAAACAAGACCTGATTGGCTAGGAGGTCAGGTATGTCCTTATAAGGTTAAAAGCAACTCAAGTGTCCATCAATGGATGAATGGATAATAAAGATAAAGGATGTGTGTGTGTGTGTGTGTATACATACATGTATACATGTATGTATACACACACATATGTATATATAAACACAACCATATAAAAAGAATGAAATCTTGCCACTTCCAACAATATGGATGTATCTAGAAGGTATAATGCTAAATGAAAAATGTCAGTCAAAGAAAGACACATGCCACATGATTCACTCATATCTGGAGTTTAAGATATGAAGAAAAAAGAAATTAAGAAATTAAGATATTAAGAAAAACGAAGTTAAGAAAAAAGAGACAAACAGACTCTTAAATATAGAGGACAAACTGATGGTTGCCAGAGGAAAGATGGGTGGAGGGATGGGTGAAATAGATAAAAGGAATTAAGAGTGCACTTGTCTTAATGAGCAATGAAATGCATAGGACTAGTGAATCATTATGGTATACACCTGAAACTAATATAACACTGTATATTAATTATAATTGAATAAAAATTTAAAAAGTAATTAAAAATATGAGGGGAAAGGGCCTAGCAGGTCCTGTTTCCTAGGGTGACATAAGCTAACTAAAGCTGAGTTGGATGATTGTGATTGGTGTATGTTAGGTTTCCTTGACAGATGTTGCACCTAACTGCACTCTGATTTAGGTTTATATTTGTGATGTGGACTGGGTCACTGAGGTGGCTTCCATTTTGTGGGCTCTGATATACGAATTAACTCTATCAGTGTTTTTATTCTAAAGCCTTTATATACCATTTTGAGTGTGCATTTCAGCTTCTGAGAAAAATAGAAGAGCAGAAATACCAAGAAATCATCTTATTGTTTCCCAAAACCTATCTACAAATAAGTAATAATAGTGCCTAAAATAAAAGACCAAAATATATTGTGCATTCTTATAAAAATATATTTTATAGCCCACTGTTAGTTAACGTGCTATCAAAACCTGACTCCAAAAGAACGCTTATTTAGAAGCCATATTCCTGAAATGGAGGTAGAAATTTATTTTGCTTTTTCCTTCTCTAACTTTGGACCAAGTCAGCCTAAACACAAGTACAACATGTAACCCAAATACTAACTGACGGTAAGACTACATTCATGAAGTAGCCTGATAACCAGCCCTCATGCTATTTTAGCATTTCACTGACAATGAAGGGGTGTCTCATAAATCAGAACACAGTGTCATGAAATGGGACATTATTATCCAACAGTCATGGGGTCTCCTTCAATAAGCAGGGGTGGTAATACAGCAAGATTAAGAACATTGCAACATTTAAGATATAGATTAGATGTTCAAAGCAGAGGGATCATAGGAAATTAATCTGTTTGCGGAGAAATGTTGAGTTGATTCTGAGTTAAGAAGACTTTGAATGGGGCGCCTGGGTGGCTCAGTCGTTAAGTGTCTGCCTTCGGCTCAGGTCATGATTCCAGAGTCCTGGGATTAAGCCCCGCATCGGGCTCCCTGCTCAGTGGAAGGCCTGCTTCTCCCTCTGCCTGCTGCTCCCCCTACTTGTGTGTGTGCTCTCTCTCTCTCTTTCTCACTATCAAACAAATAAATAAAATATTAAAAAAAGACTTTGAATGGCATGGGACATTTAAAAATAAATGTAATTTCCTAAGGTTAAGTCTGCTGGGGTTTCTAACAACTTTGCAGTTATGGCTATAGCCTGTAGGCAGTTGAGATAGCCATGAAAAACTGGATCAACTTGTATACAATGATAGGCAATAGACTTATATTTACTGTCATGTTACTTGTGTAAGCATTCCCAGATGTTATTTATCTCTTTCATGTACAAATAGGGTGAAGGGTTTTGAACATTTAGGCAGTCCCAAGGCAGGCAATTCTTATAGAAATTTAGTCTTATAAAAGATGGCTCATGTTTATCTTCCCAAGGAAGAGGTTCAAGGACTGAAATTTTGGTAAGTTTGTAGAGTGGGGAAGCCAATAAAGGAAAATTAGAAACCTATAACTTGCAATAGCCAGGTGGATCTAAAAACCTTTGAAGGTGTTGCTCAGTTGTGGGTCTAGGAAATCTATTAGCTTAATGTTTTTTTAAAGATAACTGGATACCTTTAGTGCTTAGATAATGATGTATATAAAGAACAGTGTCCAAGGATAATTATAATTTCTGTTTAGAAATTTTATATCTTTTTTCAGCTAACTGTTGCAGCAAATAAATAAAATATTATATCAATGGCTTCTTGGTAACTGAGCATAGCAAAGGGTTGTCAATGTATTGTAAAAAAGTCAATTTCCTAGGGAACAAGAGGGTGCTTAAATCTTGGTGGAAGTACTTGGAAGTACTTGGGAAAATAAGAAGGGGCCTCAGTGAATCCTTGGAGAAGAATGACTCTCCAGATATATTGTTGATTGTTCCAAGTAAATGTAAATAGATTAACAACTGTTGGAATCCTTGGATGCCAAAAAAGGCTGAACAAAGGTTTACCACAGTCAACCATTTTTAGTCTTGTGGAACTTGTGACAAAATGGTATTTGGGTTTGGAACAACTAAGAAATGGGAAATGCCTCTCTTGTTAATAGATCCAAAGTTCTAGACAAATCACCATCCCCACACATTAGGTTTCTGGGATGGCAAAATCAGCATGTTAGAGAGACTGGTGCAGAGAATAATTAACCCCTGAACAATTAGGTCTTTTACTATTGGTATAACACTTTGTATGGCCCTCAGGCTTTAAGAGATATTGAGCAATTTGGGAAGAAATTTAGTTATCTAAATTTTTATAAGCTCTGCATTTTTTTTTATTTTCCCAATGTTAGTATTAGAAGTACCCCACATATTTTTGGGCAACTCATTTGATTAGGAAACCTTTGTTGGAAATCTTCCTCTTTTCTGTCAAGGACAGATTATAGGGAACATAAAAGACCAGGTTCAGGTAGGTCAGGAAACTAGTGTATTCATTGGAGGCAAACCATAATAGTCCTGGTAATTTTGAGAGGAGATCTCTACCTAATAGATTAACTGGAACTATACACATAGTAAAATGGGATGTTTTTCAGTAAAAGACCCCAACGTCATTTGTTGTGGTTGAAATAGAAATTCTCTCTAAACTTTATTAGACATCCCCACTATGGAAACTTTTTCCACTCTGAGGTATTTATTATCCTATGAGAGTGGGGTTAAATGTAAAAAGAATTGCCCCTGTATCTACCAGAATTTAACAAGGTTTGCCATTAATTTTAATTTTATTTTTCCCTTGGTTATTGGTGGCAGTTTACTGGAGGATCTCTTGGAGCCCCATCAGGTTTGGGAGGGATCATCTGAGAAGATATTAAGGAATTTATATAGGACATTTGGGGACAAATTTTCCAGTGCTCCAGTTGATTATAAGTGAGATACCCATACTTGGGCCAGCATTTTAATGGACCACTAGGAGGATGTGATGTGGGAGGCATTATTCTAGGTCTCTGTCCTTAGAGCTCTTGTAGCTGTAATGTCCATAGTTGGGCAGATCTTTGTTCATAATCTTGTTCCAAAGTTCTTTCAAAATGCTCAGTTATGGTCAAAAGTTCATTCAGATCAGATGCCTCCCACCCTGTTTTCTGCTTTTTTATCAATCCCTGACCTCAAGAGATAATCAATTTATAAATAGAGCAATAGAGCAAGGTGACTGATCATATTTATTGTATGAAACATGGACTGCCATAGGAAGAGCTCTTCCTAAAGGCTTTAACATCAGCCACAGAGTCATCATTTATTGTTTGTTTTATTCATCTTATATCATTTTTTATTACAAGTTTAAATAATAGACCAATCAGTGTGAGCAAGAAAGATTCTAGGAATGGCTTGTAAAGGGTCAGTTGTAATTTTGTGAGCTTTTCCTGATTCTTGTGGAGAGAATGTTGGATGTCAAAGATAATAAAAATCATCTTTATGGTTTTGCCATTTTTCTTCCTGCATCGATTTTTGGACTTCACCGGGTTCTACCAACAGGTGTACAAGCTCATAATGATCTGACAGCTCTGGCTCATAGACCCCAATAATGATTCTAAATTCTTCCAAGAAAACTGGAAAATCCTCCCTATGTTTAGGAAATTCTTTAACTATGGCCCTTATTTCAGTCTTTGAACAAGGGTTAAAAGTTATTTGAGAAGGTTTATCTGCAACCTCAGGTAGCTTTATCTCAAAGGGTAGCTCTTTAATAATCTCATTAGAGTAGTAGAAAAGCAGTTCATACAGAATTAGTAAAATGTGACTACTCAGGTAAAGTAGGATGGAGGGCAGCAGTTGTAGTCACTTCAGTCCTATTGTCTTTTGTTTTAGGTTCCTCTTCTGTCTTTCATTTTTCATCAGCCTTTGTAATGAGTGTTTTAATGAAGCTATTTCGGAATCTTGAAGCCTTTTGGAAGCTTCTGCATACTAATTCCAATAGGTATCCCATTCTGTTTGTTTTATTTGGGAACCCTTACTCTTAAGTGCTCTTCATAAATGAATGATATTGATTAATTGGAATATTCCCCATAATGACAATCACAATTTATTTTTAGTAAGATTTTACCATTTCTATAGATATCTACAGCTTCCACGATTATAGTTTTTACACATAAAATAAGTAGGTGTGTCAGAAAGTGGTGCACTTAACTCTTTGGAGCTTAAGAATCCCATTTTATTTGTTAGTTCATTTATTCATTTGTTTGTTTTTCTAATTCTTTGGGACATTTGAAATAAAACTAATACCTAAAATTGTGTGAGGCTTTACAGGGTACTTAGTTTCATGGAAATTTTCTTAAGGTTGCCAGGTGACCTACTGTCAAACTAAAGTACTCCATGGTCAACTTATTTAAATATGGAACTTTAAAATTTCTTTTAATTTAAATTCAATTACCCAATATATAGTGCATAATTAGTTTTTTTAAAAGATTTTATTTATTTATTTAATTGACACAGAGAGAGTGAGTGAGAGAGAGAGAGCAAGAGGAAGAACACAAGCAGGGGGAGTGGGAGAGGGATAAGCAGTCTTTCCACTGAGCAGGGAGCCCAATGTAGGGCTCAATCCCAGAACCTGGGATCATGACCTGAGCTGAAGGCAGATGCTTAACTGACTTAAACTGAGCCACCCAGGCACCCCCATCATTAGTTTTTGATGTAGTGTTCAATAATTCATTAATTGTGTATAACACCCAGTGCTCATCACAGCACATGCCCTCCTTAATGGCCAATACCCAGTTGCCACATTCCCTCATCCACCTTCCCTTCTGCAGCCCTCAGTTTATTTCCCAGTCAAGAGTCCCTCATGGTTGGTCTCCCTCTCTGATTTTTTTCCCATTCAGTTTTCCCTCCATTCCCCCATGATCCTCTGCACTATTTCTTATATTCCACATATGAGTAAAACCCATATGATAATTGTCTCTCTCTGCTTGACTTATTTTTTTTCAATTTATTTATTTTCAGAAAAATAGTATTCATTATTTTTTCACCACACCCAGTGCTCCATGCAATCCATGCCCTCTATAATACCCACCACCTGGTACCCCAACCTCCCACACCCCCGCCACTTCAAACCCCTCAGATTGTTTTTCAGAGTCCATAGTCTCTCATGATTCACCTCCCCTTCCAATTTACCCCAACTCCCTTCTCCTCTCTAACACCCCTTGTCCTCCATGCTATTTGTTATGCTCCACAAATAAGTGAAACCATATGATAATTGACTCTCTTTGCTTGACTTATTTCACTCAGCATAATCTCTTCCAGTCCTGTGCTTGACTTATTTCACTTAGCATAATGCCCTCTAGTTCCATCCATGCCGATGTAAATGGTAAGTATTCATCCTTTCTGATGGCTGAGTAATATTTCATTGTATATATAAACCACGTCTTCTTTATCCATTCATCCACTGGAGGACATCTTGGCTCCTTATATGATGTGGCTATTGTGGATATTGTTGTTATGAACATTGGGGTGCAGGTGCCCCTTCATTTCACTACATCTGTATCTTTGGGATAAATACCCAGTAGTACAATTGCTGGCTCCTAGAGTAACTCTATTTTTAAATTCTTGAGGAACCTCCATACTGTTTTCCAGAGTGGCTGTATACCAGCTTGCATTCCCATCAATATGTAAAAGGGTTCCCCTTTCTCCACAACCTCAGCAGCATTTGTTGTTTCCTTCAATCTTAATTTTAGTAATTCCAGTTGGTATAAGGTGTTAACTCATTGTGGGTGTGCTTTGTATTTCCGTGAAGATGAGTGATGTAGAGCATTTTTCATATGTCTGTTGGCCATTTGTATGTCTTCATTGGAGAAATGTCTGTTCATGCCTTCTGCCCATTTCTTGATTGGATTATTTGTTTTTTGGATATTGAGTTTGGTAAGTTCTTTATAGATCTTGGATACGAGCCCTTTATCTGATATGTCATTTGCAAGTATATTCTTCCATTCCGTACATTGCCTCTTAGTTTTGTTGACTGTTTCTTTTGCTGCACAGAAGCTTCATATCTCGATTAAGTCCCAATAGTTCATTGTTGCCTTTGTTTCCCTTGCCTTTAGAGATGTGTCTTGCAAGAAGTTTCTGCAGGCAAGGTTGAAGAGGTTGCTGCCTTTGTTCTCCTCCAGGATTTGAATGGATTCCTGAATCACATTTAGGTCTTTCATCTGTTTTGAACTTATCTTTGTGCAGGGCGTAAGACAATGGTCCAGTTTCATTTTCTTGTGTCTGTCCAATTTTCCCAGCACCATTTATTGAAGAGTCTATACTTTTTCCATTAGATATCCTTTCCTACTTTGTTGAATCTTAGTTGACCACTGAGTTGTGGGTCCATTTCTGGGTTCTCAATTATGTTCCATTGATCTATGTGTCTGCTTTTGTGCCAGTACCATTCTGTCTCGATGATCTCAGCTTTGTAATATAGATTGAAGTCAAGTATTGTGGTGTCCCCAATTTTGGTTTTCTTTTTCAAAACACCTCCAGCTATTTGGGATCATCTCTGATTTCATACACATTTTAGGATTGGGGTGCCTGGGTGGCTCAGTCAGGTTAAGTGACTGACTTTGGCCTAGGTAATGATCCTGGTATCCCAAGATCAAGTCTGCATCAGGCTTCCTGCTTGGTAGGGAGTCTGCTTCTCCCTCTGACCCTCCCCCCTCTCACATTTTCTCTCTTTCTCACTCTGTCTCTTTCTTAAATAAATAAGTAAATAAATAAATAAATAAAATATTTTAAAGATTTAGGATTATTTGTTCCAACTCTTTGAAAAATGTCAATGGTATTTTGATAGGGATTTAATTGAATGTATAGATTGCTCTGGGTAACATAGACACGTTATCAATATTTATTCTTCCAATCCATGAACATGGAATGTTTTTCCATCTCTTTGTGTCTTCCTTGATGAGGGAGCAGGAGGCTGGCTGAGGACAGAGTAGAAGCTGGCGCCTTGCACCCCCTCTTCACCCGCTCCCCTCCATATGTGTAGCATTCCTCAGGCACCCCTGACTGCCATAAAATGATAAATAGTTAACTTGCAGGGATCGCAATCCTGCAGAACAGGAATCTCCCTTGCTCTACAGGTATCCTAGAGATCTAAACAGGGAGTTTACCTTATCAATAGCACAAATTTCCAGAGGCAAATAACTCTCAGTTCCTGAAGCCCTAATGTCCCCCTCCCCACCATAAACTAGAGGAGACTGAGGTAGAAGGGAATGTGAATGACAGCAGGGTCATAATACCCCACTAAGAATCTCCCAACTATCTTGATGTTAATGCCTGACCTAAAAACGACATTGATCAAGCCATAAGGGCAAGGACTCCCCCTGGCACCTTAGCACGTGAGAGCTCTGTCGAAATCTCCCATCCCTTCACCACCACCCCCCAACCGCAAGGTATATAACACGCCTACCCTAACAACTCGGGGCGGCCGCATCTCTGCCTGCCCACGGGTCCTGTCCCCGTGCTCTAATAAACCACCTTTTTGCACCAGAGACGTCTTAAGAATTCTTTCTTTAGCCGTCGGCTCCGAACCTCACCCCACCGAACCTCATCTAGGTTCGAGAACTTCATCATTCCTTACTTTTGTAATTGTTCTGTAGTTTTTAGAGTACAGATATTTCACCTCCTTGGTTAGGTTTATTCCTTGGTATCTTATGGGTTGTGGTGCAATTATAAATGGGATCAACTATTTAATTTCTTTCTTCAGTCACATGGTTAGTGGATACAAATGCAAGTGATTTCTGTGCATTGGTTTTGTAACCAGCCATATTGCTAAATTGCTGTATGAATTCTGGGATGGAGTCTTTTGGGCTTCCCACATAAAGTATCATGTCATTTGTGAAGAGAGAGAATTTGACTTCTTCTTTGCCAATTTAAATGCTTTTTATTACTTTTTGTTGTCTGATTTCTGAGGCTAGGACTTCTAGTACTATGTTGAACAACAGTGGTGAGAGTGGGCATGCCTATCTTGTTCCTGACCTTGGGGGCAAAGCTCTCAGTTTTTCCTCACTGAGAATTATATTTGCTATGGGCTTTTTGTAGATGGCTTTGATGATATTGAGGTATGTTCCCTCTATCCCTACATTTTGAAGAGTTTTAAGCAAGAATTGATGCTGTCTTTTGTCAAATGCATTTTCTACATCAATTGAGAGGTTCATGTATTTCTTGTCTTTTCTTTTACTAATGTGCTCTGTCACATTCATTGATTTGCTAATGATGAACCACCCTTGCCTCCCAGTAGTAAATCCTACTTGCGTTAATGAATAATCCTTTTTTTTAAAGATTTTATTTATGTGAGAGAGACAGCATGAGAGAGATTGAGCATGAAGAAGAGGGAAGGGTAGAGGGAGAGGGAGAAACAGACTCCCTGCTGAGCAGGGAACCTGAGGTAAGTCTTGATCCCAAGACCCTGGGATCATGACCTGAGCCAAAGGCAGACACATAATGGAACGAGACACTAAGGTACCCCATGAACAATCTTTTCAATGCAGTGTTAGATCTTATCGGCTAGGATCATGGTGAATATTTTGGCATCCGTGTTCATCAGGGATATTGGTCTGCAATTCTGCTTTTTCATGGGGTCCTTGTCTGGTTTTAGGACAGGGTAATGCTGGTCTCATAGAATAAGTTTGGAAGTTTTCCATCCATTTCTATTTTTTGGAACAACTTCAGTAGAATGTGTATGATTGATCCTTTGCTTAGTCCCCTACTATTAATGTATTATTAGTAGTGGGTTTCTTTACTTCGGCTATTAATTGGTTGATACAATTGGCTGCTCTCATGTTGGGGGCATAAATTTTCATAATTGTTAGATCTTCTTGTTGGATAGACACTCTAAGAATGTTACAGTGTCTCTCTTCATCTCTTATTACAGCCTTTGGTTTAAAATCTATTTTTTCTGATATGAGGATTGCTGCCCCAGCTTTCTTTTGAGGTTCATTAGCATAGTAAATTGTTTCCACTCCCTCACTTTCAGTCTGGAAGTGACTTTAGGTCTAAAATGAGTGTCTTGTAGACAGCATATAAATGGGTCTTACTTTTTTTTTTATCCAGTCTGATACATTGTGTCTTTTTTTTTCTTTTTTTTTTTCCCAATTTATTTATTTTCAGAAAAACAGTATTCATTTTTTTTCACCACACCCAGTGCTCCATGCAAACCGTGCCCCCTATAATACCCACCACCTGGTACCCCAACCTCCCACCCCACCCCCGCCACTTCAAACCCCTCAGATTGTTTTTCAGAGTCCATAGTCTCTCATGGTTCACCTCCCCTTCCAGTTTACCCAAAAAGTACATTGTCTTTTGATTAGAACATTTAGTCCATTTACATTCAGAGTAACTGTTAGGAGATATGAATTTTATGCCATTGTATTACCTGTAAAGTCCCAGTTTCTATAGATTGTCTCTGTTTCTTTCTGGTTTATGTGACTCTTGGGGTCTCTTTTTGCTTACAGGGTCCCCCCTAGATATTTCTTGCAGAGCTGGTTTCCTGGTCACATATTCTTTCAGTTTTTGTCTGTTGTGAAAGCTCTTTATTTCTCCTTCCATTCTGAACAAAGTATTCTTGGCTGCATGTTCCTCTCATTTACTACTCTGAATATATCATGCTAGCCTTTTCTGGCCTGCCAGGGCTCTGTGGATAGGTCTGATGTCAGGCTAATATTCCTATCTCCATAGGTTATTAACCTCTTTTCTCAAGCTGCTTTCAGCATATTCTATCTCCAAAATTTGCAAGCTTCACTATTTAATGTCAGGGTGTTGATGTATTTTTATTGATTTTGTGAGGGGTCCTCTCTACTCTTGGACATTTATGCCTATTTCCTTCCCCAAATTAGGCAAGTTCTCAGCTATGATTTGCTCCAATATACCTTCTGCCTCTCTCCGCTTAGCCACCCCAGTAATTCTGATATTGGTTCTTTTTATGACATCACTGATTTCTCAAAACCTCTCCTCATGGGCTATTAGTTTTCTCTCTTTTCCTCAACTACCTTCCCTTCCATCAACCAGTCTTCTATGTCACTTACTCTCACTTCTGCCTCATTTTTCCTAGCTTTCAGAGCACCCAGTTTAGACTGCATTTCTAATTTTGGCCTGATTAAATCTCATTTCTGTAATAAGAGTTTCTCTAGTGTCTTTTATACTTTTTTCAATCCCAGCTAGTAACTTTATACTTGTTATCCTGAATTCCATCTCTGACATATTACTTAATCCTCATTGATTAGATCTGTGTCAGAAAGCATTACCTCTGGTTCTTTCTTTTGTTGTGAGTTCCCCCTTCTAGTCATTTTGCCCAGAGAACAGATGAACAAGTGAACATAATCAAAAATATTAACCATGATAATTGACTCTCTCTTCTTACTTGTGGAGCATAAGTAATAACATGGAGAACATTGGAAGAAAGAGAGGAGAGGTGATTTGGGGGAAATAGGAGGGGGAGATGAACCATGAGAGACTGTGGACTCTGAGAAACAAACTGAGAATTTTGGAGGGGTGGGGGTGGAGTGTTGGGTGAGCCTGGTGATGGGTATTAAGGAGGGCATGTATTGCCTGGAACACTGGGTGTGGTGCATAAACAATGAATCTTGAAACACTGAAAAAAATTAAATTAAATTAAAAACAAACAAACAAACAAAAATATTAACCATGGCCCAGTCAAAATACACATTAGACAAATTGGAAGAGGTCAGAATCCAGAACAGAAAAGAAAAAGAAAAAGGAAAAAGAAAGGAAAGGAAAAAGAAAAAAAAAAAAAGACAAGGTGAGAGAATATAATCTCACAAGATGGACAAACAGGGTGATCCACTTGGTCTTGAGTGTGTTTTGGTCTCTGTGTTAGAAGACACTAAATCCCAAAATTGTAAAGAGAAAAAAACTTATACATATACAAAAATAAAATTGAATAGAGTGAAAGGAAGCCAACGATGAAGAATCTATCTATAAAATGTATGTAAAAAATGAATTTTAAAAAAAGACTTAAAAACAAAGATTTGATAAAATAAGAAACTAGTTGAAAAGGCACTGGGTGTGGTGAAAAAATAATGAATACTGTTATGCTGAAAATAAATAAAAAATTTTAAAAAGAGAATAAAGAAAATAAATAAATTGAAAATTTTAAACTGAAAATGAATCATGAAGAAAAAAAAAAAAAAAAACCTCAAATTCTCTGTACTATTTTCCCCTAGCACTAGAATTTTACAGTCTTGTGGGGTCCATAAACTTGCTGTGTACCTGTTCTTTCAGTTGGTTTTCTGGGTGAAGGTCCTGCTCCACTGTTTCTCAGGTGTCTTTGTTTCAGTGGAGATGCACTGCCCCTTGCTAGGGGGCCAGGCTCAGTATATCCTGGTCATTTGTGTAACTTTTGTTCCATGAAGGTTTTCTGTCCTCTTTAGAAGATCAAAATAAAAATGGCCATGCCTGATCTCCAGCCCCAGAGCCAAAAGATCATGGTCCCCTCTCTTCAGTAAACCCTCAGGATAAAAGGTTTTCACCGTTGTGTGTCCCAAACTTTGCAGACACCTGTGGTGTGCACTCACACCGATCCTTCTGGGGAAGTCAGAGGGTTCTGCATTACTGCATTTCATAGGGCCCTGGCACTGAGAGCTGGATCTGGATCTTGTATGCCCCTGCTCTGCCCCTCCAGGGGGAAGTTGGAGGGTAGCTTGGTACTGTTCTTTACAAGACCCCACCCTGGGAGCTGTTGCCCACTTGTGTACACCCTTGCTCCACTCCTCCTGGGAGATAGTGGAGGATCCCCAGGCAGAGAATGATCACCTGGGTCATTCAGTTGGCTTGCAATTTATGGTGAAACAAGCTAAGATCCCCCTCCTGGGCTTGCTGACCATAATCAGTTTCCCCACTCCATTGCTTGGGAACTCTACTGGCTCAGGCATTCCTGTTAATTCTGTGACTCCCAGGATCCTGAGACCACCCTCTCCCTCCTAGAATTCTGCCCATTTCACCCCCTAAGCCCCTTTCAGACAAGGATGTCTCTCACTGAAGCAGATTTCTAAGGGCTCCAGTTTTGCTATCCAGGGCTAAATCTCTTTCCAGAAGCTGGCTTACAGAGGCTTCCTCCCCAGCACTATTCATCTTCCAGTACCTCCCCTCAGATTCACTTCTCTGCACCTACAACCTTGTAGAAAGTTGTTGCATTTCTGCTTGTAGAGTTCCAGATATTCTTTTCTTACACATCAGGTTGAATTCATGGTGTTCAGAATGATTTGATAGTTATCTAGTTAAATTAAAGGGACCAGATGAAACGAGGTCCTCTACTCTTCCACCATCTTTACATAGATTATTTTTATAAACACAGTATAGTACTATAAAGGTATTTCCTTCCTTATGATTTTCTTAATAACATTTTCTTTTTTCTAGCATATTTTGTTTTTAGGATACAATATGTAGTACATATAACATGCAAAATATGTGTCGATTAACTCTTTATGTTATCGGTATTGTTTCCAGTCAACAGTAAGCTATTAGTAGTTAAATCCAAGGGGAATTAGAAGTTATACTCAGATTTTTTATTGCATAGGTTGTTGGCATCCATAACCTTGATATTGTTTAAGAGTTTACTTTATGTGGGGATGGGGTTTCAAACAATATGGTCACATCTAAAATGGACAAGGTCAGGATATATATTCATATATACTTGACAGATTCATATATATGACACAAATTAGGCCAATCAGATCCTTTCTCTCTGGATTTGAATCTTGAGAGTGAAGTAGCACAAAGGGCAAAAGTGGTTGTTCATTCATTTCAACAGTGGTTTGTTAGTGAGGATGCCCACTAGATCCTATTCTCTAAGTCTCTAGAGTTGCCTCAGTGCTTTTACTTTTCAAGTTTATATCACAATTAATAATTTTTATTAATACACCTGTTGGTTGGTTCATGTACACAAGATCATGAGCTGGGAGTACACACTTTTTAGTACCAGTATCCATCCAAACTATAACTCCTTTGTTCTCATATTGAAGCATTATTCTGATGTCTCTGCAGTTTAATTATATATATCTTTTATTCCTCCTTGTCTGTGACATTTTAAAAACCTCTGGTCATTACTCAATATTCATTAAAGATATTGGTTCTCACATGTTTCCTTCTGTACCCCAATGCCTGTCACCATGCTTGATGAATTCTATATTTATATATGCATTAAATACCTTTTTATGCCACGTCAGCCATTCATTCCCATATCATGAATCTTGCCTCACTCATAACTGTTTTATTTGTGAAGTACTGAATTTGAATAACCTACTTTCTAATGAGTTATTTTAATTCCTATTATCTCTCTCTCTTCCCTACTACACATGCTCTATGACCTCATTGACTATTTCAGTCCCTGGTACTTCATTTTCTCCCAATTTATTAGCCTCTCATGAATTTATTTCATTTTCTAGCGACTGTGATGATGAGCATTTTTTTCATGTGTCTGACTTCATTGGAGAAGTCTCTGTTCATATCCACTGTCCATTTTTTGATATGATTGCCTGTTTTGTGTGTGTTGAGTTTGAGGAGTTCATTATATATCCTGGATATCAACCTTTTGTCTGTGCTGTCATTTGCAAATATCTTCCCCCATTCTGTGGGTTGCCTCTTTGTTTTTTTGACTGCTTCCTTTGCTGTGCAGAAGCTTTTGATTTTGATGAAGTCCCAAAAGTTTATTTTCGCTTTTGTTTCCTTTGCCTTTGGAGACATATCTTTTTTTTTTTTTTTTAGATTTTATTTATTTATTTGACAGAGAGAGATCACAGGATCCCTGCCGAGCAGAGAGCCCGATGTGGGACTTGATCCCAGGTCTCTGGGATCACGACCCGAACCAAAGGCAGCGGCCCAACCCACTGAGCCACCCATCTTGAAAGAAGTTGCTGTGGTTGATATCGAAGAGATTACTGCCTATGTTCTCCTCTAGGATTCTGATGGATCCCTGTCTCACGTTGAGGTCTTTTATCCATTTTGAGTTTATCTTTGTGTATGGTGTAAGAAAATGGTCGAGTTTCATTCTTCTATATATATAGCTGCCCAGTTTTCCCAGCACCATTTATTGAAGAGACTGTCTTTTTTCCACTGGATATTTTTTCCTGTTTTGTCAAAGATTAATTGACCATAGAGTTGAGCGTCCATATATGGGCTTTCTACTCTGTTCCACTGGTCTATGTGTCTGTTTTTATGCCAATACCATGCTGTCTTGGTGACCACAGCTTTGTAATAAAGCTTGAAATCAGGTAACGTGATGCCACCAGTTTTATTTTTGTTTTTCAACATTTCCTTAGAGATTTGGGGTCTCTTCTGATTCTGTGTTCCACCATGGCTCACCATTTCATTTTCTTACTATCATCCCTAATTACCTTGAGCACTTGTTCTGCTTTCGCATTTGTCCTTCAAAATTTCTAGCTCTGGATTAATTGAATCTTCCGCCATGTTCACTCTTATACATGAATAATTGAAAATTGAAAGAAATCTTTGTGGATTAGTACCCAAATGAGCCAATAGCATTCAATCTCACCTTTATCATTATCTTTGATCACCGTACTTGTCTTTGAACTATTCTAATTGCATTACCCTTTCTCCACAACTCAAATCTCTGCACAAACCTACTCCCAGCACAAGAGCCCTCCAATTTTTTAGTCTTCCACTCTTTATCTTTAGCTTGTAAGCTCAGTGTGTCTTCCATTACAAAGATACCCTCTGAGTATCTATCTTTCATCCACTTCTTACTACAACCATCTGTCTCTTCTTCACATACATTAGCTTACCTTATTCATTCACACTCTTCTTTCTCCAAATTAAAAAAAAATCACATACTTTTGCTCAAAATGCATATAATCTTATGTAACATCCTTCAGTCACAGATCATGCTTATTTTTGTTTGCGTGCTATTTTACTCTCAGGAAGCAGTTAAAATCACTTTATCATCCTTGCTTATTTTTACATATTTAGCTTAGTGTTTATGATATTGATTTATTATAGGATAATGGTTCTCAATCAAGCATAATAAATCAGAGGGCATCTGGGTGGCTCAGTGGGTTAAAGCCTCTGCCTTCAGCTCAGGTCATGATCCCAGGGTCCTGGGATCGAGCCCTGCATCAGGCTCTCTGCTCAGCAGGGAGTCTGCTTCCTCCTCTCTCTCTCTCTCTGCCTGCTTCTCTGCCTACTTGTGATCTCTGTCTGTCAAATAATAAATAAATTCTTAAAAAAAAAGAATAATAAATCAGAACTTCTGATAGTCATTCCAATATACCTGTGTTTTAAAAATGTAACCAAAACAATACTGATATGCATCCCTGGTTAAGAAAGAAAAACTCTCAGGGCACCTGGGTGGCTCATTCTGTTAATAGTCTGCATTCAGCTCGATCATGATCCTGGGATCAGGTCCCACATCAGGCTCCCTGTTCAGCGGGTTGCCTTCTTCTCCCTCCCTCTTTGCTGCTCCTCATGCTTATTCTCTCTCTCTCTATTCCTCTATCAAATAAATTATATATATATATATATATATATATGAAAAACTGTTTTAGATACTCTAAACATAAAGAGTATAGAGTTTTAAAAGTTACTAACAATTTTACAAGAAAACAGAAAATTAAATTACTTTATTATAATAGATCAAACAAGGGACAGGGTAAAGAATTTAAGTTATCATTGCCTATAGTTTCCTTAAATACAGTTGAAAGTATCTGATATTCAGGGACAGTTCCTTGTATCTTGGTATCACCCACTCACTTAGAGGCAAGGGAGGATAGCATGGGCTTTGGATTCAGACCAAGCTTGTACACATCCTAGTCTATTAACCTTTGAAAAAGTTACTTAACCTTCCTAAGTCTCAGTTTTCTCATAGTAAAATTAAACAATAATAGTACCTACTCCACTTAGCTGTGGCCAAAATTAAATGAGATGATGTGTGCAAAGAATTTAGTAAAGTTCCTGGCACATTGTAATTGCCCAGAAAAAAAAAAAGTAACAATTGTCTTATTCATAGTATACACACTAGGCACTTGAGTGCTCATGTTTACAATTACAAAAATAATTACTATCATTTATATAGCACTTTACTGTTTAAACTTATATTATTACAACTAATCCTTACAAAAGTCTGTAAGTTAGGCACATTATACATATTTTACAGATGAGAAAAATTAGCCATAAATGGGCAATTAAGCTTAAAATGGGAAACCTGGGAATGAGACAACATAATGTGTTCAGAGGACTTCTATATATTGGAGGGAAGAGTGCAAAAAGTTTAGTCTTGAAAAGCAGTCTCTCAAAACTATTATTTATATTGTGATTTACAACTATGGTTAGTCCTGATATATATATATATATATATATATATATATATATATATATATATATATCTGTATACAATCATTTTGTTTCATTTTGTTTTTGAGTTGCCTTCAAAATCATAACCAGACTGGACAAAATCACACTAAATGGTAATCAAATTAATCTAATTTCCTAGATTTATTTCTGAGATGCATATATATTTATGGGACTTTCTCATAATATTATCTGGCTAATGACACACAAATAGCACATCTATTAATAGAATCAATGTCATGATATATGGAGATTGATAAATGAGCATCTCACCTATATATTGCTATTTATATAGATTACAGAAATCAAATTCCATTTGATCTTGAGTCTTCCCAAAAAAGCCCACACTTTTAGTTCATGTTATCATCCTAGGTTTTGCTGATTTTTATTTTCTTTGTAAGCAACAGGTGTTTGTTTCTTTCTACCTAGCTGAGGTATGTTTACTACAGAAGAACTACTGGACACTGTGCTACCACAGGCTTCATATTTTCTTCTTCTCCCTTGGATTTTATCCAAAGCTAATTTTGTTTAATCAGCCTGCTGCTGCTGTAGAAGTCACATCTGTTCAAATTTACACTCTTTATCATGGCTGACATGTTGTTTGTGTATCTGTTTACCTCAAACCTTGTTCTAACTGCTTCTTGCTGATAATTTGTGATTTCTTCCTTTAGTCTATTACAGGTTGGTAGACATTGTGTTTGTTTATGCAAAGTGACTCATACCCCTTATTTTTTTTGTCCCTTATATTATCTGATATTGTGTTTTAAAGAAAGCTAAAACTTACATGACAAGGAAAGTACAGATGAGTGAATTGAATGGAAACCAAAATAATTTTCCTGATTGCTCACTTTTAGATAACCTTCAAAATATGTTCTAGTAATAGGCAACCCAACCACTATGAAACCCCGAAAACATATCAAAGCACTTACTACATACTACCTTTTCAATGTGTATGAAGAACAATATATAGGGAAGGATGTTCTGTTCCAGCACATTTTTAAAGAAAGACCCTTGCAAAGTTTAAGAGTCAGGAGAATAAAAATATCTCCATGGTGAATATGTGAAACTGTAATTTCAGCCACCAAATTCAGTTCAATTAGATCTAAGTTGGTTAACTTTAAGAGAACCTTTTAAAAATGAATCTAAAAAGAAAGATACTAGTAGACATCATTATCTCCTGTATATTGGAGTGGTGAAAAAAGATTAAGACAATAGAAGATGCAGCAGCAGGAAGGCAAATTATTCAAATTTTGCAAGTTGAATTAATTTTAAATACTGAAATTAGGAATATCAAAGAATGCATCATAAATTAGTAAGATCACTTATAAGACAAATTAATAGTTATTAGATCAGAAACACATAAAAAAGCACAATTAAAATAGATTAAATGCATATAGCACAAAGTGTACATCTAAGTAATAATTAGTAACACCACCAGGCATACCAGTGAAGAATAGCATAGATGAAAAACTGGCATAGTCAAAAATACTGTGTTGTTTTTCAAAAAACCCTGGATGTGTATTAAGTATCTCCTATATTGAATATTTTAAAAGTCTAAAAAGTACTCTGAGAGTTCATTGATTTCTATAATATCTCCCAGAGAAGAGAACCAGCCAAAGAAAGATTAAGGTACAATATTTATTTACAGTTAAATAAGTTCCAATTGTCTACACAAGAAACATTTACATTATCTATTCATTCTCACCTACTTTTCAGATATAGGTATCTATTTCACTGGTGACCTATGTAAAATGTAAGAGACATCTTTCTGAACTATGTTATGATTGTAAATGGAACAAAACATTGTTCTTTTGATTTGGAGGACTATAAGAATAAGAGAAAAAAAAGTAAAGTGCCTTTCAGTTTTCAAAGCTATACTATTTCCAACCGTTTTTTTTAAATATATTTCTTCCATGCTATATAGTCTATCATGTTATTTTCACACTTAGGCAGTTGAGACAAGGTACTGATAATATGACAAAACTTTCAGCAATGGGAGTAAATGCTCATGACATGTGGAATAATTTCACTGGTGCTGGGAACATTTGTTGAAATTTTTCAAATATCAAGTTTAGTCAAATTTTCCTTTTTGAAGAACATTGACAGATAGGAGATTTCAAAACCTGGTTCTCTCTAATTACTTGAGAAGTATGAAGATTAGTAGCAGAGAGGTATAAATTCGATGACCCCGAAGACAAGAAGGTTAATGGGAAAAGAAACCATATTTCAATAGTGTAATGTTTAATTTTAGTGCAGGTTAAGAGGAAATTAATGCCTAAGGTAGATGTTTGTTTTGGAACAGAAACATAATAATGGATCTGAATATATTCCACAAATTCTCATTAAATGTCTTCATTTGCATATATTGAAATCATGAATGTCGTAATATCTGCTGCACTAAGTCAACCACTACCTGGGGGAAAAGAATCTACTACATTTGAAATGGTTGGTTTAGAAAATTGCTTCATTGGGCTCCTTGGTGGCTCAGTTGGTTAAGGTCTGACTCTTGATTTCAGCTCAGGTCATGATCTCAGGGTCCTAGGATTGGACTCCAGGGTTCTGGGATAGAGCACCACATGGAGCTCCAGGATGGGCTCCACACTCAACAGGGAGTCTGCTTGAAATTCTTCCCTCTCCCTCCACCCCTCCCACTGCTCATGCCCTCACTCTCTCAAGTAAATAAATTTTTCTTTTTCTTTTTCTTTTTAAAGAACTATATTGAATTTAGAAACTCTATTAATTTCCTATTCTTTTCTAATGCTACCCCTTGCTACTATTCTACACATAGGAGAAAGTCGCATTTTTGTACTAGAGCTTCTGTAAGAACAGCTACACTGCAGTTAAGCATTATCTCAGATTCAAAGGTTATTTGTGAAGCTTCCCAAAGGAAAAGTTGTTTTTAGTAAGTTCATCACTTATTTTTTTTAATATTAAAATGAATCTATCTTCTAACATATTGATAAAACTTTGATCAGAAGTGTGACACCTGAGGGGCATGTGAGTGACATAGTTGGTTAAGCACCTGACACTTAATTTCAGCTCAGGGCATGATGTTGAGGTTGTGGGATTGAGCCCTGTGTCAGGCTACACAATTGGTGTGAAGCCTGCTTGAGATTCTCTCTCTCTCTCTCTGCCCCTCCCCACCCAACCCATGCTCTCTCTTTCTCTAAAAAAAAAAAATGAAAGTGTAGTACTTGAACTCTCAATAGTTAGAAAAAAATAGCTTTGCCCCAGTGTATGGGAAATATTAGTTCACTAATGCCTTTTAATAGTTTGAAAGAAATGGTACTGAGTGGACTCTGAGAATTTTATTTTTATCTCCTCTTACCTGACAGAGACATGACACATTGTGGACTCACAGACTTTGTGTTCTTTTTTCTTTGTTAAAGAATGTTTTATAGTAAAGAATAAAAATGGCATCCACAAAGTTAAGTTGTATTAACACAATACATGTTGTTATTTACCTTGGGAGGCATCCAGGACAATATTTTTTTTTAAGGTTAACACACAAGAGACTGTGGACTTTGAGAAACAGACTGAGAGTTTGGAGGGGAGGGTGGTGGTGCAGGCTTGGGTGATCCTGGTGGTGGGTATTAAGGAGGGCACGTATTGCATGGAGCACTGGGTGTGGTGCATAAACAATGAATCTTGGAACACTGAAAAAAATTACAAAAGAAAAGCTTAACACAGTATAAAAAAAGTGATATATATTTTTGTATGCTGAAATCATATTTTGAATATGTTAAAAACCATTACCATTTAATAATGACCTACATTTTTACCATCTTCTTTTGTAAGATGCTCTCTATTTTGAGAGTGGTGGTGGTCATGGTAATAATACATAAATCTCTAAAATACTCTGGTGCAGATTCATTTCAAATTTTCGTATTTTCTGAAAGAAAGATTCCAGACATATAAATATGGGTGATCTGAGGAGCACAGCAGAGGAAGGCAGGGAGAAGGGGGAAAAGTTAGGATATCACTAAAGAAAATATATGTCTTTTAGCACAAAGTTTCCAGACAGTCCTGAACAGATCTACAGATCTTATTTAACATGGTCTTGTTTTTTTAATATACATTTTTAAATTTTAAAACAGTTTTAGCTTTACAGATGAATTACAAAGTAGTATAGAGAGTTCCAGATATATATCTCACACTAAGCTTCCTTAATTATTAATGGTTTACTTTATTATGGTACATTTTTCATAATTAATAAACTAATATTGATACATTATCATTAACTAACAATCATACTTGATTTTATTTTCTCAACTTTTCTATACTACCTTTTTCTGTTCCAGGATTCCATTCCAAATACTATATTACTACATTTAGTCATTTGGTCTTGTTAGTTTCCAATTTTCTGTGACAGTTTCTCCAACTTTCTGTATTATGTTAACAGTTTTGAGGATTACAGGTCAGGTACTTTGTAGAATGCTCCACAATTTGGATTTGTCTTGTTTTTCTCACAATGAGCCTGGAGTTATATGATTTATTTAATTTTTGTATATTCAAGCATATATTCATATCATCATGTACTCATGAGCATTATTTTACACCTTGGACTAACATCCAGTACTACTAATGCATTTTCTTGCTCACATAATTCTAGCTTTGGACATTGGGATCTATTTTGGTTGCCTGCTGTATCCCTTTATGCCTGCCATTTTTTTTTCCATTTTCTTATTTAGCACTTTGCATTTTCTGTCACTAAAAGATGCTCCCAGTTGATCATGTATATTTCCTATTTCAGTACTAGAATCAGCCATTTTTCTAAGGAAGCTTGGAGAGTAACATTAGAATCTAAATTCTGATTGTTAGACATGCTTGCCACTACCTCGGCATCATTACTTCTAGGCCTTCTAAGGTGACAA
Source organism: Neogale vison (assembly GCF_020171115.1). Taxonomy (NCBI): domain Eukaryota; kingdom Metazoa; phylum Chordata; class Mammalia; order Carnivora; family Mustelidae; genus Neogale; species Neogale vison. Next base: position 23,537,771 of record NC_058105.1, read on the forward strand.
AGCAATGAAGTATTTGTGTGTATACTAACTTATATAGATAAATAAATAAATACACACACACATATACACACATATGTGTGTGTAGATATATGCAATATATATATATGCAATACATATACATATATATGCATGTGTGTATATATTATATATATATTAAGTTAAATATATATATATATTTAATTTAAGACCTCTGTCTTAAGTTAAACATGTATTCATACTCATGTCTTTCACTCAAATTCACTACCAGATGGATCAAAATAACTTCCCCTCCTTGCTTATCTATTAACTCACACTCCAACGATGAGAAACTTGGCTTATACCATCCATCTTCCTTTTAATTAGTTGCTCAACTTCAGTGTACATGTACAATGTACTAACATATGGGGAACAATCTTATCAAATAGAGTGCAGTACTTATGTAAAGTTTATTTTGCCTTTATACTTATAGACACCATTCATTTAAACAATTATTTAAGTTAGAAACTCACTCCCCCACATGTTTCTTTGACATTATTTCATACATTTGTGATGCAGTTAGATTGTTTTGTCACATTCTGGACTCTAACATAGGATTTGTTCTTTTTTTTATTATTATTTATTTTCAGCATAACAGTATTCATTATTTTTGCACCATACCCAGTGCTCCATGCAATCCATGCCCTCTATAATACCCACCACCTGGTTCCCCCAACCTCCCACCCCCTGCCACTTAAAACCCCTCAGTTTTTCAGAGTCCATAGTCTCTCATGGTTCACCTCCCCTTCCAATTTACCTAAATTCCCTACTCCTCTCTAACGCCCCTTGTCCTCCATGCTATTTGTTATGCTCCACAAATAAGTGAAACCATATGATAATTGATTCTCTCTGCTTGACTTATTTCACTCAGCATAATCTCTTCCAGTCCTGTCCATGTTGCTACAAAAGTTGGGTATTCATCCTTTCTGATGGAGGCATAATAATCCATAGTGTATATGGACCACATCTTCCTTATCCATTCATCCGTTGAAGGGCATCTTGGTTCCCTATGTTTTTTGATTAAAGAACCAAGGCCATTTACATGCAGAGTTATTATTAATGAATTCAGTGTCATTGCATTATCTCTAAAGTCCATGCTCCTGTAGACTGTCTCTGTTCCTTTCCGTTTTTTGGTGCTTTTGGTCTCTCTTTCCCACTCAAAGAATCCCCTTTGTTATTTCTTGCAGACATGGTTTAGTATTCATGAACACCTTTAGTTTTTGTTTGTCCTGTAAATTCCCTACTTCTTCAATTCCAAATGACAAACTTGCTGGATAAAGTATTCTTGCCTGCATATTTTTCCCATTTAACAGTTTGAATATATCATGTCAGAACTTTCTGGCCTACCAAGTGTCCACGCTAATCTTATTTGTCTACTCTTTTTGGTTAAAGATCTTTTTTCCCTAGCCATTTTCAGAATTCTCTATCTTTGTATTTTGCAAGTTTCGCTTTCATGTGTCCTGGTGTTGACCTGTTTTTGTTAATTTTGAGGGGAGACCATAGTCTCTCATGGTTCATCTCGAGTTCTCTGTGCCTCTTGAACTTGAGTGTCTGTTTCTTTCCCCAGATTAGAAAAGTTATCACCAATAAATTGTTCAAATTAACCTTCTTGTCCTTTTTTTCCCCACTCTTCTTCTGAGACTACTATGATATAGTTGTATTTTTAATTTCTTGAGGAAGCTCCACACTGTTCTCCAAAGAGGCTGCACCAACTTGCATTCCCACCAACAGTGTAGGAGGGTTCCCCTTTCTCCACATCCCCTCCAACACATGTTGTTTCCTGTCTTGCTAACTTTGGCCATTCTAACTGGTGTAAGGTGTTCTGACTTCTTAAGTGATATTTTAAAATTTAAATGATATTAAATGATATTTTAAATTTTTCAAAGTTTAGTTTGACTCGTTATAAAACATTCAGTGAGTTTTGACAAATTACATGTATAAGGAATCTACAATTATAGCATTAGAAAGAATAGTTTTACCTTAAAAATCCCTGTTTTTCATATTTTCTTTTTTTTCTTCAATTTATTTATTTTCAGAAAAACATTATTCATTATTTTTTCACCACACCCAGTGCTCCATCCAAGCCGTGCCCTCTCTAATACCCACCACCTGGTACCCCAACCTCCCACCCCCCCCCCCGCCACTTCAAACCCCTCAGATTGTTTTTCAGAGTCCATAGTCTCTCATGGTTCACCTCCCCTTCCAATTTACCCAAATTCCCTACTCCTCTCTAACGCCCCTTGTCAAAAACACTCTCCCTCTCTCCCCGCCCCCAAAACTCTCTGGCAATCATTTATACTTGTCAATCTCCATGGTTTGCCTTTTCCAGAATTTCATCTCATTGGAATTATATGGTATGTAACTTTTTTTAAAAAGATTTTATTTATTCATTTGACAGAAAGAGATCACAAGTAAGCATAGAGGCAGGCAGAGAGAGAGAGAGAGGAGGAAGCAGGCTCCCTGCTGAGCAGAGAGGCCAATGCGGGGACTTGATCCCAGGACCCTGAGATCATGACCTGAGCCAAAGGCAGAGGCTTAACCCACTGAGCCACCCAGGTGTCCTGGTATGTAACTTTTTAAGAATGGCTTTTTTACTTAGCAATATGCATTTATCTATGTTTTTTTCATGGCGTGTAGCTCATTTCTTTTTTTCTTCTTCTTCTTTTTTAATTTGTATAGGAAAAAGCCAAGAATTTTTTTTGTTTGTTTTCTTGGTATATAAAGATGACAGTTTACAAAAATATCTAATTACTGAAATAGATACAGTCTTATTTAACTGCATAAACTTAGCTATAGGTTTATAATACATGAATATTTCTTATGTTCACCTAAATTATACAATGGCATTTCTCTTTTTCTGGATATTTTACTGTATGTAACTTGTAAAAGTTTTGTTAAATATAGCTTATAAAAATTTTACCCATTAGGACTTTCAAATAGATTTTTAAAAGATCAATCATTGACATTGGCTGATGTCACCACATTGTATATACTTAAAAGAAGGTAATCTGTAAATTCTTCCTATATAAAACATTCTTACTTTATCAGTAGCCACTTACTTTGAACCCAGAATGTCAAGCTTTTTTTTTTTTAATAGTTGAAAGTGTAAAACTTTTCCTTTTGTAGTTTAATATTTTTTTTAGGTGGGGGAAGGGGCAGAGGGAGAGAGAGAGGATCTTTTTTTTTCATAGATATTATTTATTTGTCAGAGAGAGAGTATGCACAAGCATGGGGAGCAGCAGGCAGAGGGAGAAGCAAGCTCCCTGCTGAGCAGGAAGCCCAATGTGGGACTCAATCCCAGGACCATGACCTGAGCCAGAGGCAGATGCTTAACGAATGGTGCCACCTAGGTGTCCCAAGGGAGAGAGAGAATCTTCAGCAGGCTCCACACCCAGCATGGAGCCTGATGCAGGGCTCATTCTCACAAATGCTGGAATTGTGACCTGAGCCAAAATCAAGAGTCAGATGCTTAGATGCTCCTGTAGTTGAATTTCTTTAATTGAAGTATTATTGACATACAATGTTATCTTAGTTTCAGGCATACAACATAATGAACTGACAATTTTATACATTACACAATGCTCACCAGAAAAGAAGTATATTTAACATCTGTTACCATACAATGTTATTACAATATTATTGATTATATTACCTATTTATTTATCACTGAGTAATATTTCAATGTATGGTTGAATACAGTTTGTTTATTCATTCACTATCAAAGGACATCTGGGTTGTTACCATTTTTTTGGCAATTATAAATAAAGCGGCTACAAACACTTGCATGCAAGTTTTTTTTTCCTTGTTTTGTGAACATAGTACAATATGTACAATAAATAAAATAGATACAATAATACAGTACAATAAACACCCACAGTGTGATTTTTAGAATGTATGATAAGACTGTGTTTAGTTAACTAAAAATTGCCAAGCTGTCTTCTAAAATGACTGTACCATTATGCATTACCATCTGAAATGAATGAGATTCCTTCTTGTTCCACATTCTTTTTCTTTTTTTTTATCGTTTCATGGCTTTTATTGTTTTTTTCTTTTCTTTTAATTTATTCTTTATTTATTTTCAGCATAACAGTATTCATTATTTTTGCACCACACCCAATGCTCCATGCAATCCATGCCCTCTATAATACCTACCACCTTGTACCCCGACCTCCCACCCCCCCGCCCCTTCAAAACCCTCAGATTGTTTTTCAGAGTCTCTCATGGTTCACCTCCCCTTCCAATTTCCCCCAACTCCCTTTTCCTCTCCATCTCCCCATGTCCTCCATGCTATTTGTTATGCTCCACAAATAAGTGAAACCTTATGATAATTGACTCTCTCTGCTTGACTTATTTCACTCAGCATAATCTCTTCCAGTCCCGTCCATGTTGCTACAAAAGTTGGGTATTTATCCTTTCTGATGGAAGCATAACACTCCATAGTGTATATGGACCACATCTTCCTTATCCATTCGTCCGTTGAAGGGCATCTTGGTTCTTTCCACAGTGTGGCGACCGTGGCCATTGCTGCTATAAACATTGGGGTACAGATGGCCCTTCTTTTCACGACATCTGTGTCTTTGGGGTAAATACCCAAGAGTGCAATGGCAGGGTCATAGGGAAGTTCTATTTTTGATTTCTTGAGGAACCTCCACACTGTTCTCCAAAGAGGCTGCACCAACTTGCATTCCCACCAACAGTGGAAGAGGGTTCCCCTTTCTCCACATCCCCTCCAACACATGTTGCTCCACATTCTTACCAGCAGTTTATGCTTTCAGTGGTTTAGATTTTAGCCATTTCAATCAGTGCATTGTTGTATCTCATTATTGATTGAATTTGCAATTTCCTAATGACAAATAAAGCTTAACATATTTTTAATACTTATTTGTCATATGTATATCTTCTTTGACAAAGTGTTCAGATCTATATTGTCCATTGTTTTATTATTCTTAAGTTTTAAGGCATGCATATTTTGGATACAAGTACTTTATCAGGTATACATTTTCAATATTTTCCCTCAGGCTGTTGCTTTATTTTTCATTATTTTAATGGGGTTTTCCACCAAGCATAACTTTTTAATCTTTATTAAACTTTACTAGAAGTTCAACATTTTTTCATGCATACTGCTTTTGTGTTTTACATAAAAAACCTATTACCACACCCAAGATCATATTAATTTTCCTCTATGATTTGGTTAAAAAGTTTTATATGTTTACATTTTACATATATGTCCATAATCCATTTTGATTTAATAGCTGCAAAAGCTGGAAGGTCTATTTATAAGTTTTTTTTTTTTTTAATACAGAATTCCATTTCAACACCCTATGTTGAAATTACTCATTTCTTAATCAAATTTTCTTTGTTCCTTTCTCAAAGATCAGTTGATTGTACTTGTTTAGGTCTATTTCTGGGAATATCTTTTTTGTTCCATTGTTCTATGTTTCTACAGTTTCACCAATACCACACTATCTGGATGACTGTAGCTTTATAGGTAATCTTGAAATTAAGTAATGAATTCTCCCATTTTGTTTTTCAGTATTGAATTGAGTATTCTCAATATTTTTTTGTTTGTTTGTTTTTATATAAACTTTAAAATCAATTTGCAAAACAATTTGGTGGTATTTTGATTGTAATACCATTAAATAAGGAGATCAAGTTGGGGAAATAATGACACAATATTGAGTCTTAAACCTTGATATGAAGTATCTTTTTTATTAGACTTTTAATTTCTTCTTTTTAGTTGTTTTTTTTTTTTTTTGAGCATAGTTGACACACAGTATTATATTAGTTTCAGGTGTACAACGTTGTGATTCAATATTTATGTACATTACAAAATAGACACCACAATGTCTAGTTACCATCCATCACTATATGAAGTTGTTACAGTATTATTGATTATATTCCCGATGCTGTGCATTTTATCCCCTTGTCTTATTCATTCTATATCTAGAAGACTGTACCTCTTAATTCACTTCACCTATTTAGTCTATCCTCCACCCCCTTTCCCTCTGAAAACCATCAGTTTAATCTTCATACTAAGTCTGTTTCTGTCTTATTTTGTTTGCTCATTTGTTTTGTTCTTTAGATTCCACATATAAGTAAAATCATATAGTATTTGTCTCTCTTTGACTTATTTCGCTTAACATAATAGCCTCGAAGTACATTCATGTTGCCACAAATGACAAGATTTTATTCTTTTTTATGGCCAATTAATATTACACTATATTATTATTATTATAACCTATTATCCATTATATATGTATACATACACACACATACCACATCTTGTATTATATTCATCTATAGGTGAACATTTAGGTTGTTTCCATATCTTGGCTGTTATAAATAATGCTGCAATGAATATAGTGGTGTTCATAGTGGTAAATTAGCGTTTTCATTTTCTTCAGATAAATACCTGTAAGTGGAGTTGCTGGATCATATGGTGTATCTATTTTTAATTTTTTGAGGAATCTCCATACTGCTTCTCATAGTGGCTGCACCAGTTTATATTTCCACCAAAGGTGCATGAGGGTTCCCTTTTCTCCACGTTCTTACCAGCACTTCTTATTTCTTGTCTTTTTGATAAGAGCCAGAGCCATTATGACTAATATGAGGTGATACTTTATTGTAGTTTTGATTTGCATTTCCCTGGTAGCTAGTGAGCATCTTTTCATGTGTCTATTGGTCATAGGCATGTGTTTTGGAAAAATTATCTCTGCTTATTTTTAATTGGATAGCTTAATTTTTTTGATATTGAGTTATGAGTCCTTTATTTTAGATACTAACTCTTATCAGATATGTCACTGAAGTTAACTTCTCCCATTCATTAGATTGTCTTTTTATTTTGCTGATAGATTCCTTTATTGTGCAAAAGACTTTAGTTTGATGTAGTCCTATTTGTTTATTTTTGCTTCATTGCCCTTGCCTTCAAAAACAATATCACAAAGATTGATGTCAGAGAGCTTGCTGCCTATATTTTCTTCTATGTTTCAGGCCTTACATTTAAGTGTTCAATCCATTTTGAGTTTAATTTTATATATGGTATAAGAACGTGGTCCAGTTTCATTCTTTTGTATGTAGCTGTCCAGTTTTCCCCCACAGTATATTATTGTCCCTTTGTCATATATTAATTGATCATAAATATATAAGCATAGATTTATTCTGGTCTCTCTATTCTGTCCCATTGATCTGTGTTTTTGTTTGTTTGTTTGTTTTGTGCCTGTAATATCCTGTTTTGATTACTATAGCTTTGTAGTATAATTTGGAATCTGGGAGTATACTTTTAGTTTTGTTCTTTCTCAATTGGTTTGGTCATTTTGAGTCTTTTGTGATTTCATACCAATTTCAGGATTATTTGCTCTAGTTCCATGAAAAAAAACACCCTTGGGGCTTTGATAGGGATTGTGTTGAATCTGTAGATTGCTCTAGGAAGTATGGGCACTTTAACAATATTAATACTTCAAAGAAATTTATTTTACATTCATTATTTGGGATATTCTTCATAGGCAATCACATCATCTATAATTAAAGACAGTTATACTTCTGCTTACATTTTATTTCCTTTTCTTTCCTTACTGCACAAGTTAGGACTTCAACTACAATGTTGCACAAAAGTGGTCAGAGAGCATGTTATTGACTTGTTCCCAGTCTTAAAGAAGAAACTATTTAGTTAACTAGAAAATATGTTATTTGGATGCTTTTGTACTTCATCAGATTGAGAAAGTTTCCTTCCACCCTTGATTTGCTGAAAGTTTTTTTTTTAATCATGAATAAAGTTTGGATCTTGTCAAATGGTTTTCCTGCATCAATTGTTATATGATTAGCTTTCTTTAATTTTAATGTGGTGCACTATATTGATGTTTAAATTTTAAACAAGCTTTGAATAACTGAAATAAATCCTACTTTATCATTATTCTTTTTAGATATCATTGGATCCAATTTCCTGTATTTTTTTTTAGAATTTTGACATCTATGTTCATGAGAAATATTGTTCTGCAGTTTGCCTTCTTTGTAATATCTTTATCAAGTTTTGTTATTGGAGTGATGAGCTGTTGAATGTGTTGAGAAATGACTTGAGAATGTCACCACAGTTTCTATTTTCTGGAAATAGAATGAGTTGATAAAATTTGCCACAGTTTCTATTTTCTGGAAAAGGCTGTGGAAGATTCTTATCATTTGTTACTTAAATTTTGATAGAAGTCAATGGTCAAATCACATGGGAGTGATGATTTTGTTTTGGGCAGGTTATTAATCAGTGATTCAATTTCTTTTACAAATATAGGGCAATGTATGTTATCTTTCTTCTGTGAATTTTGGTAGTTTGTATCTTTCATGGAATTGACCCATTTCATCTAGGTTATTAAATTTGTGTTTATACAATTGTTTATAGTATTCCTTTATTACACTTCTTGTTTCTTTGTCATCAGTAGTGACATTTTTCTCTTTTTATTTCTGATATATTTGTGATTCCTTTTTCTTTTCTCTTTTTAACTATTTTATTGTGAGTATTTTATTTATTATTTTATTTATTTACCTATTTATTCTCCTTTTAAGTATTTTATATATATATGTATATATATATATGTTGTTTAACTTTTTAAAATAAATTTTTATATATTTTTAAATTATTTTTTGTTTAACTTTTAATTGTGGATATATATATGATATATTTTTGTTTAACTTTTTAATAGATTTTTATATTTTTTATAATTTTTTTAACTTTTTTATTGTGGATATATACATACATATATATGGATATGTGTATATATATCTAACATATACATCTAACATATGCATATTATAAACATATATGTATCTATATCTAATATATATATCTAACATATATATATATCTAACATATATATATTATAAAATTTACCAGTTTACCTTTTTTTTGAGTGTACAATTCAATGGCAATGATTAAACTCACAATGTTGTACAACTATCACCACTATTTCCAAAACACACCAACCCATAATTCTAGCCATAAGTAATAACTCTTATTTCCCCATCACTTCAACCCCTAATGAACTCTAATCTACTTTCTGTGTCTAAGAAGTTTCCCCTACTATATATTTTATATAAAGTAACCATAAAATATTTGTCCTGTTCTATCTGGTTTATTTCATTTAGCATGTTTTGAAGGTTAATTCATGAGGTAGCATGCTCCAGAAATAATTCATTTTGATGGCTGAAAAATATTTCATTGTATAGATATTTTCCTTATCCATTCATCTATTGGTGGACAATTAGGTTATTTCAACCTTTTGCTTATTGTGAATAAGGCCACTGTGAACATTGGTGCAAAAATATCTCTTTGTGTCCATATTTCTTTTGACTATACACCCAGAAATGAAATTACTATCACATGGTGATTTCATGCTTAACTTTATGAGAAACTTCCTGTTTTTTTCTCTAGTTGATTCACCATTTTACTTTCTTATCAGCAATGCATGAGGGTTCCAATTTCTCCATATCCTCATCAACTTTTTTTTAAATACTTATCTTAGTAAGTGTGAAGTGGTACTTCATTAAAATCTTAATTTACATTTACCTAATGACTAGTGATGTTTGACATTGCCATGAACTTAATGCTTGTGTCCGCGTCTCCCTCCCCAAATTCACATATTAAATATCTAATCCCTAATGTAATGGTATTTGCATATGGGGACCTTTGGGAGATGATTAGGTCATGAGGGTATCCATAAAAATGGGATTAGTGCCCTTATAAAATTGATCCCAAAAAGCTCCCCTACCCTTTCTTCCATGTGAGGACATAGCTGGAAGACAATTGTCTATGAAACAGAAAGCAGGCTCTACCAGACTTTAAACCTGTAGGCACATTGTTCTTGGACTTCCTAGCTTCCAGAACTGTGATAAATACATTTCTTTTGTTTATAAGCTAACCAGTTTATGAGATTTTGTTTTAACACCCTGAATTGACTAATGCAAGACATCTTTTGATAAACTTCTTCGCCAGTTTTATGTCCTCTTTAGAAAAATGATCTGCCCAAGTCCTTTGCACCTTTTTTTATTAGGTTGCTTTTGTTGTTGAATTGTAGGACTTTTAAAAAATATATTATGAATATAAAGTATTAGTTATAGAATTTGCAAATACTTTTGTGTATTCTGTAGATTTTTTTCTTTTTTTTTACTTTCTTAATAGTGTCTTTGGTAAACAAAAGTTTTTGATTTTGATAAGGTCCAATTTACTTTTTTTGTTTAGTTTTATTTTTTCATTTTATAATTTTGGTGTTATATATAAGAATACATAGCCAAATTCTAAAACATGAAGATTACCTCTAATCTTTTAGTTATTATATTTTGGTTATTGGCCCATTTTAAGTTAATTCTGTGAAGTGATCACTGAATTATTTTACACATGGAAATCCAGTTGTCCAAACACATTTATTTATTGAAGAGACTATTCTTTCCTCTCTGAATGAACTTCATACCTTGGTCATAAGTCAATTCACCATTGATGGGTGCCTGGGTGGCTCAGACACTTAAGTGTTTGCCTTCAGCCCAGGTCATGATCCCAGGGTCTGGGATAGAATAATGTGGCAGGCTCCCTGCTCAGCAGGGTGTCTGTTCTCTCCCTCTGCTCCTCCCCCCTGCTCATACTCTCTGTCTCAAATAAATAAAATCTTTTTTTAAAAGTCAATTGGCCATTGATATATGAATTTACTTCCAGACACTTGTATATATGCCATTGGGTTCTATGTCTGTCCTTACACTCTTTTGATTACTATAGCTTTGTAACAAGTTTCGAAACAGGGAGTAGGATTTCCCAAATTCTTTTTTTTTTCTTTTTCAAGTTTGTTTTAGCAATATGGGACCCCTTATAATTTCATATGAATTTCAGATTAGCTTTTCTATTTCTGAAAAAAAGGGTGTTGAAAATTTCATAGTTGTATTAATTTTTAGATCACTTTGGGCATTATTGACATCTTAACAGTCTTAAGTCTTTCTACCTATGAACACAAGATGTCATTCCATTTATTGTGTCTTCTTCAATTCTTTTCAGCAACATTTTATTATTTTTAGTAAACAAGTCTTACACTGCTTTGGTTAAATCTCTGCTAATTGCATGGAGCACTGGGTGTGGTAAAAAAATAATGAATAATGTTTTTCTGAAAATAAATAAATTGAAAAAAACTCTTCTAATTGGCATGTTTAGGTAATTCATAATTAGAGTGATTATTTGTTAATTTTGATTTATACCACCTTTTTTTTTGAGAGAGAGAGAGAGAGTAGGGGTCAAAAGGAGATGAAAAAGAGAATCTTAAGCAGGGTCCATGCCCAGCATGGAGCCCAGTGTGGGGCTTGATCTCACAACCCTGTGATCATGACATGAGCTGAAATAAAGAGTAAGATGCTTAACTGACTGAGTCATCCAGGTGCCCCTATATCAACATTTGTAAGTTTTTTCTATTTATTGCCAGAAATTTCTTTTTCTGCCCTCTCTTGTTTTAATTGAGCATTTTATTATTCCAATTTGTGTCCCTTTACCATATTAATTATATATGATTTTATTTATTTTTTGACAGAGAGATCACAAGTAGGCAAAGAGGCAGGCAGAGAAAGAGGGGGAAGCAGGCTCCCTGCTGAGCAGAGAGTCTGATGTGGGGCTGGATCCCAGGACCCTGAGATCATGAGCTGAGCCACCCAGGCACCCCTAATTATATATTTTTTAATAAAATTTAGATGTTGCCCTAGAGTTTACAATACACATGATTAACTAAGTATACCTTCAAATAACATCATTATACTTCTTGTGTAGTGCAGGTAACTTATAACAACATATTCCTATTTCCTCTCTCCTCCTTTATAATATTATTGTAATTCACTTTCATTTTCCATGATCTATAAACACTCAATATATCATTACTATCATCATTTCAACAAATGCCGTGTAGATCAATTAAGAATAAAGAAAAGAAATAAGAAAAAAATATTTTATTTGACTTTTATTCCTTCTCTAATGCTCTTCCTTTCTTTATGTCAATTCAAGTTTGACTTGTGTATCTTTTTCCTTTCTTCCTGAAGAAAATATTTTAACAATATCCTACAAGGAAGCTCTGATTGTGATAAATCTCCTTTACTTTTGTTCTCTGTGAAGTTATATTACTTTTAATTTTGAATGATAATATCTCTGGAAATTTTAGTTAGGTGGAGTTGTTTTTTTTAAGTTAATTTTATTTTATAAGTATTCCAAGTTTATTTTTTCTCTTAATACTTAAAATATTTCATTCAGTTCTCTTCTTTCTGGGATGGTTTTGATGATAAGTCTGCTTTAACTATTATCTTTGTTCCTCTACAGTTTTACTTATAGCTCTTTGCAAGATTTCTTTTTCTTTCCAGTTTCTGGAGTTTGAATATGATATAACTAAGTGGGTTTTGTTTAGTTTGGTTTGGTTTGGTTTGGTTTGGTTTGGTTTGGTACTTATTCTGCCTAGTGTTATTTGTGCTTCCCAGATCTATAGTTTAATTTCTATCATTAATTTTGGAAAGTTCTAGACTGCTATTTTTTCAAATACTTTTTATGCTCTATTCTTTCTTTCTCCTATTATTTCAATTAAATATGGTACATGTTTCAAAACCACTCAACAGTTCTTGAATATTTTATTTTTAAATATTTATTCCTTTTACTCTCTATTTTAGTTTAAAAGGAAGTTTATATAGACCCATCTTCAAGATCATTAATCCTTTTCCTTGACATAGTTGAGTTTACTGAAAAGCCCATGAAAGGCATTTTTTAAAAATGTCTATACAGTGTTGTTTCTATTGTTGTTTTCTAAGATTCCCTTTTATTCTGCTTTACTGCTTACATTACCCAGTTGCTTCTTGCCAGTTGGCTTCTGTTCCACTAAAAATCTTAACATTTTAATCATGGTCATTTTAAATTCCCTTCTGATGATATCAATATATCTATAATATCTGAAACTAATTCTGATGTTTACTTTGTCTATTTAATGTATATTTTCCTTTGCCTCTTGGTTTGCTTGTAATCTTTTGTTTAAAGCTACACATGTTATATTGAGTAATAGAAAATGAGGCAAATAAGCTTTCAGTGTGAGGTTATATGTTATACTAGTTAAGAATTGGGTTTAGTTTGTTGTTTGCTGTTGCTGTCTGTGCCAGAGACTTCAAATTTCTCTTATACCTTGTTTATTTTCCCCTTCTTAACTTAGTGTTTCTCCAGCTACCCCTTAGAAAACATATGTCTTGCAGCTTTTTCAGTTATAATCCCGGGGCATTACACTGAATTCTGTTGATGCATGGTAAAGTGCAGATAGTTACGTCAGTTTATTTCAATCTATGAAGTGAGAATAATAATACTAGCTGTCTAATAGAGTTGTTATGAGAATTAAATTTGAAAATGTGAGCAATGTACATTGAACAGTGCCCAGGAAAATGAAAGTTCTCAATAAATATTATTTATTGTTATTGTTGTTATCACCATGATCATGAGTATTTGTGAAATATGGTGGGAACACTACATGTGATGAGGATGGCAAGAACATTTTTTGCCATATTGAGACAAATTAATTTGCAGTATACCTTGTGCAGTTTACCTTCTCAGTGACAAGAAGCAATTTTGGTATTTTCTGATTATGTGTGTGATTTGTGATTACATTGGGTGTTGTACTGTGTTTGGATAGATTTATTATTTTTAAAAATTTCCTTCTTGGTTTTTTGTTATTCCTTCTTTCCTTCATTATTTTTCTGGAGAATATTTATTAGCTTCCTAGTATGTTCCAGCAATAAGCCAGACTCTATGTTAAATCCTGGGACTACAGAGTGAAAACAAGTGTAATTCCCATCTCTGAAGTTCACAGCTGGGGGAAAGTTGGGAAAGAAGATAAAAAACTATAAAAATATAATGCCATGGTGCATAAACAATGAATCTTGGAACACTGAAAAATAAAATTAAATTAAAAAGTTGTAATGCCATAAATATTACTAAAGTCACTTTTAAAGTGCTATGGGGTTACACTTAAAGGAAAACAAAGGACAACTAATTGTGCATAGGTTAGTCAAGAAGTCTTCCCAGAAAAGATGACTTTTTAGCCAACTCTTGAACAATATTAAATATTTTTTCCAGGCAAATAGAAACAACAAATAGTTAGGAGAGATCATTTACTATATGTATGTGCATGCATATGGATGTGTGGATGTGTGTGGGAGGGTGTGTGGATGTGTGTACCATAAGTAGAAATTGAAAATCATTGAATGATATGACTGGGATGTTAGGATATAGGGATATTTAGGACACTGGATTGTTATTACCCATAAATGCAGGTAAGGGTTCAATAATAAAGTATTTTATATGTTATGCTAAGAATATTGTGCTTTATCCTGTAGCTTATAGCCAGCAATTAATATATTTTATTTCACATTTGGCATCAAAGCTCTGATTTGCTTACTCTGGCTATAGAAAAAGATTATGCAATCCATATTCTTGAAAGAGAACTCTGGTGATAGCAGTAATAACTGGAAAAGTAAGATGGACTGCCAGGAATAGAAGTGAGAAGGGTTTATAATAATCTAAGTAGAAGATAATAAAAACCAAAACTTCCACAATGGCAAAAAAAAGGTAGTATTTTTACTGGACATGGTAACTGAATAAATGTAGAGAAAAGGAATTTTAGAGTCAAAGTTGATTCTAGATTTTAATCTGTATAAATAGGTGGAGTGTGAGTTAGAGAAGAATGGGGAAGAGACTAAAGGAAGACTGAATTTGAGAGAAAAAATTGCATAATGAAAGCCTCAACACAGGGTGAGAACAGAGGATCTCAGATCCACATGACTTCAAATGCTTACAACTCTAGAACTCTCAGAAGTTATAAGACTCAAATATAGATATAAATCCTGAGAATTATAAAAACAACAAAACACAAATAATTGAAAATCGACATCCCTATCAAAATGTCAAGCAATTAGAAAAATTTAAAAATTCAATTAGATAGCCATTTGTATGTCTTGATTGGAGAAGTGTCTGTTCATATCTTCTACCCATTTTTTTAAAATGTTTGCCTGTTTCGTGTGTGTTGAGTTTGAGGAGTTCATTATAGATCCTTGATATCAACCTTTTGTCTGTATTGTCATTTGCAAATATCTTCTCCCATTCCATGGGTTGCCTCTTTGTTTTGTTGACTGTTTCCTTTGCTGTTCAGAAGCTTTTGATTTTGATGAAGTCCCAAAAGTTTATTTTCGCTTTTGTTTCCTTTGCCTTTGGAGACATATCTTGAAAGAAGTTGCTGTGGCTGATATCGAAGAGATTACTGCTTATGTTCTCCTCTAGAATTCTGATGAATTCCTGTCTCAAGTTGAGGTCTTTTATCCATTTTGAGTTTATCTTTGTGTATGGTGTAAGAGAATGGTCGAGTTTCATTCTTCTACTTATAGCTGTCCAGTTTTCCCAGCACCATTTATTGAAGAGACATGAAAAAAATGTTCATCATCACTAGCCCTCAGGGAGATTCAAATTAAAACCACATTGAGATATCACCTTACACCAGTTAGAATGGCCAAAATTAACAAAACAGGAAACAACATGTGTTGGAGAGGATTTGGAGAAAGGGGAACCCTCTTCCACTGTTGGTGGGAATGCAAGTTGGTGCAGCCTCTTTGGAGAACAGTGTGGAGATTCCTCAAGAAATTAAAAATAGAGCTTCCCTATGACCCTGCAATTGCACTCCTGGGTATTTACCGCAAGGATACAGATGTCGTGAAAAGAAGGGCCATCTGTACCCCAATGTTTATAGCAGCAATGGCCACGGTCGCCAAACTATGGAAAGAACCAAAATGCCCTTCAATGGACGAATGGATAAGGAAGATGTGGTCCATATACACTATGGAGTATTATGCCTCCATTAGAAAGGATGAATACCCAACTTTTGTAGCAACATGGACGGGACTGGAAGAGATTATGCTGAGTGAAATAAGTCAAGCAGAGAGAGTCAATTATCATATGGTTTCACTTATTTGTGGAGCATAACAAATAGCATGGAGGACAAGGGGTGTTAGGAGAAGGGAGTTGGGGTAAATTGGAAGGGGAGGTGAACCACGAGAGACTATGGACTCTGAAAAACAATCTGAGGGGTTTGAAGTGGCGGGGAGGGTGGGTGGTTGGGGTACCAGGTGGTGGGTATTATAGAGGGCACGGATTGCATGGAGCACTGGGTGTGGTGAAAAAATAATGAATACTGTTTTTCTGAAAATAAATAAATTGAAAAAAAAAGAATACTGTTTTTCTGAAAATAAATTAATTTAATTTAAAAAATTCAATTAGAGCCCTGTACCCATTTCTATTTTAAATTCTTACAATAGAAAAAAATAATAATAATACCACGACATTCCCTTTTGGTTTTGACAAAGACTTTGAAAGTTCTTTTTGAAAATTTCTTGCAGAACCTAATTGCCACTCATGACTTAATATGTGTTTCTTTTCTTAAGGCAGTTTACAGAACACATGTCTTCACCCTCCCACCCCACATAAAGCAAATCATTACATAGCAAGTGGTATTTCAATTACATAGCATTATAATAATAGTAAAAAAAAGTATCAGCTATCTAGAGAGGAAATTGAGCCTCAAGACTATTATGTTGTCACATACTTCCAGTTTAATGGTTTTTTAGTGACCACTCAATGAACGTAAACTACCTGCAAAAAAGTACTCTTATTGCCTTGTATTTATGTATTCTACTGTTTCATATCTGTGTTGAGTTTAACCTTTTCAGATTAAAGGTGGTATCTTTCATATTTTGCTATATCTTCCTAAGTAGCGAAGAAATTGGAGCAGACAGCTTTAATAACTTTACATACAGTAAGGAAACTAGGCACAGGCAGAATATAAAAAAGTAATCTAAAATTTAGCACTTTAAGTTCTGAGAGCTTGAAAATGACTAAGGTGTTATAGCTTAATAACATCTTTTTGGAATCACATTTTGCACTATAAAAAAGAGGCAAAAATGCAACTTGTGATTTGTGGTACAGTATATTGCCCTTCTGAGGATAATCTGCTGCTTGTTCATTACTACATGCAGCTTGCTTAGAAGCAAGTCCAGGTTTAAATAAAAATTTGCAGATTATTACAATTCTAATTTATAGTAAGTAAGGTTAGTAATTAAAACCAGTTGTTTCTGGTACTAAAGTGTTGTGGGGATCTTCTTGGTATGTTCAAAACTAAATATTAAGAGTTTTGGCTCTTTTTTTTTTTAAAGATAGTGAATTTTTTTTTTTTGTTTTACTATGAAAGAAATTGTTGTAAGCAATTTGAAAACAAGTGTAATGTTTTGAATTCTATATTTTTTCTCTTGTGTTTTGCTGAAAGGAGTCATATGATGATAGGTCATGAAATCCAGATTAAAATGTTCTGAGCTGGGTACCTGGTGAAGTCAGTAGAGAATGGGACTCTTGATCTCAGGGTCATGAGTTTAAGTTGGACATGGGGATTATTAAAAAAAAAAAGTGATGTCAAAGTAAGCATATCATTTAAAAAGAGTTTGATCCAAATATTATTTTTTTTAATTTTTTTGTAAACACAGGAAACACAATCCAAAACTTGACAAGAAAACAATCACAACAGTCTCAATTCCTCCTCTCTGATCCCATCATAGTTTAACCTTGTCCTTCCGATGTTATCATGTCCTTAGAGTAGAGGCAAGAGGGAAAAAAAATAAGGAAAAATAAGTATATACTATGAAAATCTTTATGAAAAATTGGGTTAAATCTTCCCTAAACTGCATAACTATTACTAAAATGACTTCTACCTCATTTACTGGATTAACCCATGCTTTTGATAACGAGTCTAATTGAGTTTTGTTTATATATTTCAGGACTATAATGTGATGCCATTCAAAAACTTGGAGATAAGATAATGGAATTTTCTTGGAGACAAAAACAGCAAAAGCAGCACCTAATGGATGAGAACAGAGATAAGCAAAGTCACCTAAAGGAAAAAATAATTGGCTGTCAGGTCTTTAAAACTGGATTTTATAACGTTCTAAATATAAATTAATGAATTAGTAATTTGCTTTTTCCCTCATTCTTGTGTTCAGTTTAGTCAGTACAAAATAGTAATTTGTTGGGTATTGACAATTACTGGTGTCTTCTAATTAGAAGGACACATTCAGCACAAACTTTCCTCAACGAAAACAGATTTGTACTTTTGCATCACTAGAGATATTGCCCTTAAAATTAATTTCTTTATTAGGATGCCTGGTTAGCTCAGTTGGTTAAGCCACTGCCTTCAGTTCAGGTCATGATCCTGGAGTCCTGGAATCGAGTCCCATGTTGGGCTTCCCCTGCTTTGTGGGGAGCCTGTTTCTCCCTCTCCCTCTGCCTCTCCCCCTGCTTGTACTCTCTCTCTCTCTCTGTCAAACAAATAAATAAAATCTTAAAAAAATAATAATTTCTTTCTTGGGGCACCTGGGAAACTCAGTCATTAAGCATCTGCTTTTAGCTCAGGTATTGATCTCAGGGTCCTGGGATTGAGCCCTGCATCATACTCCCTGCTCTGTGGAGAGCCTGCTTCTCCCTCTCCAGCTGCCCCTGCTTGTGTTCCTCCTCTTGCTGTGTCCTTCTCTGTCAAATAAATAAATCTTTTTAAAATTTTAATTTCTTTCTGAAATTAACAATTATTTTTTAAAAATAAAAAATAATTTTAAAAATATTTTATTTCTTAATTTCTGAACATAAAGCCCAACTGCACTAAAGAATGGTAAAAAAGCTTTAGGTTTAGTGGGCTCATTCAAGTCAGAATGATTTTTTAAGAGAGAAATACAAAATCCCCAGGTAATAATAACAATTAGTTATACACACATTGACTTATTTCATCCTTTTAATGATCCTCTGAGATAATCACTGTGACCATTCCCATTTTACAAAGTAAAAGCTGAAAAAAAGAGAGGCAAAGTAACTTGCTCAATCTAATAGAGCTATCGAGTGACAGAAACAGAATTTAAACTGAGGCAATCTTGCTATAGAAGCTGTACTTTTTTTTTTTCCTTTTAGCAGACATTAGGGGCCACATGGGGCTGGAACTCAGGTTGCCCACCCAGAGATCAGGAGTCTTGTGCTCTACTGACTGAGCCAGACAGATGTCCCTAGCAGCTGTATTCTGAACTGTCATGCTACTTTATTTCTATGGTCTACTAACTTGTACACAGTAAGTACTCACAAAATGTATGTTGATAAATGAATCTAACATGATGTTTAAGTTATGTGAAATACATTATAGCTTTCAAAATGACTTTCTTTCACTTATATTGTCCCTCCTCTCCCAGGAATCTGTGGGTATGCCAGAGAAGTAAATTTAACTTGCATTTAATAGATGAGAATACACAAATTTTGCATCATCATGGATGTAACTGGAGGAGATTGTGCTAAGTGAAATAAGTCAAGCAGAGAAAGTAAATTATCATGTAGTTTCACTTATTTGTGAAACATAAGGAATAACATGGAAGACATTAGAAGGGGAGGGAAGGGAAAAATGAAGTAAGGGGGAATCAGAGGAGGAGGCAAACCATGAGAAGAAACTATGGACACTGGAAAACAAACAGAGTTTTAGAGGGGGGTGTGTTAAGGGAATGGGTGAGCACGGTGATGGGTATTAAGGAGGGCATGTATTGCATATACCACTGTGTGTTATACACAAACAATAAATCACACAACACTATATCAAAAATCAATGATGTACTGTATGGTGACTAACATAAAATAATAATAATAGTAATAATAATAATAATAATAATAATAACAATAACAACAACAAGGCACCTGAAAGGCTTGAAACCTGAATGATAATCCTGAGCTAATAATGACAGTTTATAAAATGATTTATTTTGTTGGAATTTGAAACTTTGGATTTCAAGAACTATATGGGTTCAGGAGACATAGTTTTGGGTCTGTGCAAAGTGGGAAGTTGGAACTGAGTTCCTTTAACAAAGCCTAGATCTTCAAATGACTGTTCCTATAGAGAAAGAAATAAATAAAAACAAACAAAAAGCTTGCTCTCCAGAAAAGACAGACAACAAGGAAAAAAAATAGATGAGAAAGCTGAGAGTGTTTGTTGGATTATAAAAAATAAATAAGGTGGGGTACCTACCTGGCTCTAAGAGTCCATAGAGCATGAGACTCTTGATCTCAGAGTCATTCATTCAAGCCCCCACACTGCAGTTAGTGTTTACTTAAAAAGAAAAGAAAAAGAAAGGAAGAAAGAAGGTTCAGTTACTGCCTTGAAGAGCAGAGAATAAGATGTGAGGAAACATGCTTAAACAAATAATTTCAAGAAAATTGGTAAGAGCTCTCATGATAGAATGAATTATAACAGTAATATGTATTATTATTATTATTATTATTAATGACAAGAGTTATGTTTGTTTTCCTTCATGCTTTTCTTATTGCCCATCCTTGTGGTATGTTAAAAAAAAAGTGTTTACCAAGTTTCTAATATTGAACCAGAATTATTTGGAGGATTCAAAAGCCATTAACTGAGAAATGTACCTCAGAAAAAAGATTCAAAACAAGACTTAGATACCTTAGGTTATGTTGAAATCGGTTGAGTTTGAAGCTCTCTGGAATATATAGATGGAAGGTTTAGCAGGCAGTTTGAAATATAGTCTTAAGTACATTTATGATTAATCAACATGATAATGCTAGGACTCAGTCAACTCATTAAGAAAAAACTGTGGGAAGAATGCTGGAGATCAAAATATTTTTAGAAGAATGGAGGAATCCATGATTGACACAAAGAAGAAATCAAAGAAGGACAAAGAGAACATGGGTGCAGTGTCATGGAAACCAAATGATAAAAATAGTTCAAGGAGAGGAGAGTTAACAATGTCAAGTACTAAGAAGAGATCAAGAAGACAAGAAGATATGGACAAGCATGCATCCATTATATACCATTATCTCCTTAATTTTGGTGAGAATGTTCAGGAGAATAAAAGGACAGGGGTCACATTTTAAGAGCTTGAAGTGTCCAAATATATGGTCTGGAATATCAGTGGAAATAAGGAGAACATTATTTCTTCCTCTTTTTCCTAGAAGAAGACACAGTCTTCTTTGGAATGTGTAGCCAGAAAAGTGGCAGTGTCAGTAGAAAGCCAAATTTTAATTAAGTCAAAGAAGTTTTAAAAAGTTGAAGAAAGATGTTCAATATTTAATAGAGTTGTTGGCAACAAAACAGAGGACATCAATGAGCACAAAATAAGAAGCTAAGTTAAAGTCCAGTGGGGAAAAGCAAGTGAAATTAAAAAGTAAAATTGAACTTAATTTAAGAAGGTTACTAGCTAGCTAACAGCTTAAACTATCCAATAACTAGTTTTTTTTTTTTTTAGTGTTTCAATCATTTAGTTGAATGCATAGAATTCAAGATACCTCCATGTCACACTGAATTTATTCTCTGTTATATGGTAAAGAGTAAGTTAAAATATGTTTAGAACCATGAGGTAATACATTTCTGAATTAATCTCTGGTGGTTTAAAAAGGTTTATTTTTGAATTTGTCATATGTATTATTAGGGAAAAGTCATGAGAATTTGATTTTATTTTTAAGAAACCTTTCATTTTTAAGCTAAGATCAAAACAAAATAAAATATGAAAGAGTCACCACAAAGTTAAATAAATGGTTTTTGCCTTTCAAAATTTGCTTAGAAATTTTATTCACATATGCTAAAAATTTGACTTTGGGATTATGGATTTGCTTTATACTCTTTTGAAGATAGAAACAGTCAACCCACAGCACTGTTTTGATCCTTAGTATCATAGAATAAAATAAATATAATTTGTATGTTTATGTTCATTAGTCTGTTACATCATTTAAAGTTGAGAATTCAATTAAGATCACTCAGAATGATTTAATTGGAGCTAGGATTTTTACTTTGCACTTTCTTAAAAAATCAGATCTTTTCTGAATATATATCAAATAACATCACTTTATATGATATTTTTCAAGTACATATTTCAAGTAAACACCCCTCTGTGGTAATATAAACTGTCATAAATCATATTTCTGAAAGTTGCATGCACAATATATCATTAAATATGGGCACACAAATAAGTAAAGTGCATGGTTTATTTCTGTAATTATTCAGGAAATTCAGCATTGGTTTCTAGTGCAATAAAAAAAAAAAAAGATGTTGCCAGAGGATATAAAGCACACTCTTCCATCAGGAGCACTGCTTTAATATGGAAGCAGCTATAATTTAAGAACTAGAGTTTGAATCTCTTCATACATCTGCTAGTTAAGATCATTTCCCTACTGCTATTTGTTTACAGACTTTGCTTTGACTTGGAGAATTTCAAAGCCCATAACAGAACATCTTAATCTTTTATTTTTATTTTTGTCTAAACAGTACCATCTACGAATTATGGCATTCTATGTTATACCTGCCATTGGAAAGTGGAAAATGAACCAGGGAATTGGAAGTTGGATGCTTTTCTCCCTGACTGATTCAAACACAGACTACATCAGATAAAAATGCAACATTTAAGGCTTTATTATGATACATTACTGACTGAGAAGTTCTTAATAGTGGATAAACAATATTTTTTATGAAACACCATAATTGTCCCTTTTATGTCCTAGCAAAAATGCAAAGCATTCACTGAAAATTTACTCAGTTACTCTTTGGATAACTATGTAGCTAGAACTTAGAAACCATATCAGAAGCTGCTATTCCTTCTATATTTAATTGCTATAGTGTGCACTCTTTGATGATACAGGATTTAGCTGCTTATAGGTATCAATTTTTATGTAATTTTCATAGGGACTATGTCCAAGGCATGCACCTGTTCAGAGCTTGGATAAAGATGTTATTTCAGTATTTTTCCGTAGAAACATATTTTATTCCATCTTACTTATACATGTACTAGCTCTTTCTACTTTTGATTAGAAAATAATCTGGCATAGATTTAGGTTTAATTATGTTTCAAAAGTATCAAAAGATCAGTGCACATCTCTCTGAAGACTATGTCTCTGTGTAGATTCAAAATGAAATAGCAACACAAATGTCAATCAATAAAGATCAAGTAGGTTGGACATTGTAAGGTTGATTTAGTGTTATGCTGAATTAGCAAAAATTAATAAGCATCAATTCCTCTTAGTTACCACTAGCTCAAACTTTCAGATCAGTGATGTCTCTATTCATGTTGAAATTCCCTTTGTGATTGAAGAATAATGGTGAAGTTATTCACACTCTTCAGTTTTCTCAAAATATGTTATTGAAATACATTGCATATGTTAAGAGGAATTTAACATAGACCTTAGGATTATAAAATAGTAGCATTGTTTTCCAGATGAAACTGAATTTGGCATTCCATATTTAATAAAAGAGTAGAAGCTCCTAAAAGGCAAGGGTTATGAGTTAAAATTATTTGTAGCCACTGAAATTCCTAAGACACTATATATATATATATATATATATATATATATATATATATATATTTTTTAAGAATATGCTACAAGTAAGATTAAAAGGTTTACTGCACATGAGTTCAGATATTTCACCCAGTTCATACCAAGGCATGTATCATACTGTGTCAAAGTGGGGACAGATGCTTTGGAGATTATTAGTATCCTCTTAAAACTCAACAGACGTAGGCAATTTGTTGGGCATAGTTCAAGATGAAATATCACTGAAGTCAGTTCTTTATTCTTAGTGATATCTCCCCTCTCCACTAGTAAGTCAAATTCAACTAAAGCAGGGGCCCCATGTATTGTGTACCATGTGAAAGGCATTCTTACTGTGTTTCATTCATGAAAATTTAATTAATGTGTGCAACTGGGAGGTGGATAATAAGAGTTTGTGAAAAACTCTCCGTGTGTGTGTGTGTGTGTGTGTGTGTGTGTCTATAGAGACAAAGAGAAGGAGAATTTTGCCCGACAAACAATTTATTACAATGTCAGCCTGTATCATGATAAAATATATATCTCTCTAACAAATTTCAGTTTTTTTTTCTATTTTTTAAACTTTTTAAGTAATAAGAAAAACAGAATGAATTGAAAAGAAACATAACTTTTTAAAATTTAACCCATTCCAAAAAAATGTGTCACAAACATTCTTACATAAACAAACTCTTTTTTAAAAGCCATTTTATTTATTTATTTGACACAGAAAGAGATATGACAAAAGAGGAAACACACGCAGGGCGTGTGAGAGAGGGAGAAGCAGGTTTCCCGCTGAACAGGGGACCCTGATGCTGGTCTTGATCCCAGGACTCTGGGATCATGACCTGAGCTGAAGGCAGAATCTCAATGACTGAGCCACGCAGGTGCCCCAGATAAACAAATTCTAAGAGAAAGTGTACAATTTACTGAAGCTACAGTTGAAAAAATTGATATTCTTGGAAAATGTCTTTTACTTCATGTTCTCATATTTTTATTTCTTGTAATAAACACACTTTACACTCAACTATACAGTCACTATAAAGTAAAGGAATAGGTGAAATACATAGTTATTTGATTTTATATGATTAGTTAAATGACATTAAATGATATATTTAATGTGATATCCCTCATTAGGACTGTTTACAACAATGTGTTATGCAAAACCACAATGGGCACTGTGTGTTAATGCATTTCCATTAATCTTAGAACACATATTCATGATGTACTGCCTCACATAATTTGTCTCTATGATTTTCCCTGAAAAGGCTGTGTTATTAGTATACCTCAGAAAAAGTATCAAGTGGATACAATTGGTTTAAAAAGTAAAATAATATTAATCTGTGTTTTCAGATTTTAGGGCCACCCCAAATGCTTCAGATCATTTAACAAAGACCCTGTGTCTCAAGCATATCTTTCCTTTCTTCTGTTTTACTGCTTACTTAAAAAATTCTCTACATAGGGGTGCCTGGGTACAATTAGTTAAGCATCTGACTCTTGGTTTCTGCTCAGGCCATGATCTCAGGGTCCTGGAATCAAACCCCGCATTAGGTTCCTTGCTCAGCGTGACGTGTGCTTGAGATTCTCTCTCCCTCTGCCCCTCCTGCTTGTGCTCTTTCTTTCTCTTTCTCCCTCTTTCTCTCTCCAAAATAAATAAATAAAATATTTTTAAAAATATTTACATAAAAAATCTATACTTTATTACTTCTTGCTATTGACATCTGTCTTCTGAGAATTCTTGAGACTTTATATAATTGACCTCCATGTGTACTGAAAGATGTTAGACCTGGTGCCAATCATTGTGTAAATTCTTCATAGTGTTCATAGGTTACTAAAGCAATCAGAAGAAAAGAACTGATAATTTAATATATTTGATCCCACTGTAAAAAGACTGGTAAATTGAGGCACTGAATATAGCTGGCTCAATAGTCACCAAAAAGTACAAGAGAAAGAAAACAGCCACATCAGTGCAATCTTCTTTCAATACCCTAGGTAATTATTAGATTCATGGTATATTATATTCTGTTGACTTCTCCTGGTGCTTGCACTTGAGAGCAGGTTATGGGTTACCTGAAACAAGCAAGGGAGTGACACTTTTCATCTTTCCATTATTAGTGATAAAAATATCAAGTTATAAAGATATTTTAATTAATAGAAAATATGCATAGATATGTATATAAATTCTTAAATGTCTAGGGTTTTTTTTTTTTAATGAAAACTGTCAATTTCCTGGGCAGTTCAGTCTCTAAACGACCAATTGGTTTTCTCATGGACATTAACAACTAAGTAGGTTTCTTCATCTTCCTGAAGTCTTAGCAGATGTCTTTGCTCTGTATTTTACTTCTAGATTTGTAACTTCTTATAGAAAACCAACCTCCATACATTGAGGCCAAAATATAATGCAAAGACAGAGTTTGGAATAAAGAGGAACCAATAATTTAATTGCTTTGCCTAGCAAAGGAGGCTACAGCAGGCTATGGCCCTCAAAAACTGCAAGCCCAGAGAAAGGGGATAGAGAGCTTCATAGGGAAATACAGAATCTAGCCAGTTTTGATAGGACTTGTGTAAGAGTTACCAGTCTCCTTCCTCATATCTTTAGGGTGATATTAAGTTTCTGAAACAAAAGGCTAAGAAGGGAGGGCGAGGTTTGCAGAAGAGAGGAAAAAAGGTTACTTAAAGTAATCAAGCTTTGCTAAAGCTTTAGTGTACCATTTGACTTTTTATCAACTTCATACTTTTAGGCAGTTTCATTATAAGTTCCAAATGTGACCAGACTTACTAAAAAAATTTTCAGGCTGTTCCATGGTATGATCCTCATCTGGGTTAAGGCTGGCAGTCTTAGCAGAAATTAGGGAAGTGGAAAACAGATCTGGTCTGGTGGAACATCTGTGCTTTGACACTATTGCTCCTAACTCCTAGGGGTTTTTTGTTTGGTTGGTTTTTGTTTTTGTTTTTGTTTTGTTTTGTTTTGTTTTTCTTTTTAAATTTTATTTACATTTTATTAGCCAACATATAATACATCATTAATTTTTGACATAGCGTTCAGTGATTCATTAGTTGCATATAACACCCAGTGCTCATCAGATCTCGTGCCCTCCTTAAAACCAGTTACTCTTATACTACACGGACTGTTAGAAAAACCCTTGGATGTATGGCCCAGACAGATAAGTTTTGGTGTGGTTTGGTTTTTGTTTTTAAGCAGACTCCATGCCTAATGTGGGACTTTAACTCACAATCCTCAAATGTTTCACCAGTGAGCCAGCCAGGTGCCCCCAACTCCTAGTTTTCTTTCCTCAATACTATCTGAGGAGGGGAAATAAGATCTTAATGACAAACCAAACAGTCTCACTTCTGAAGAAGCTACAGAAACAGTACCAAAGCCGGGCTAAAAATTTCCCTAGACCTCTATTTTTCTCCACTTTTTTCTTTTTGTCCTGAATTACATGAATAGCATTTAACTCAAATTTTAGATAGATGCTTATGAAGGCAAATCATTGGCAAAGAACCTTCAGAAAAGGGCTCTGATTTTAATTAGATATTTCAATAGATTTCTGCTTATAATTGCATATGCAAAATCTAGTGATAAACACACTTGGGAATTGAAGCCCTTAGTAGATGTTACATGGTGTGAGTTTTGGTATATAAATCCAGGATTTCAAAGAGGACCCATACACACCACTTAGGAGTATTAGGGAAGGGAACATATATATTGGGTTTCTACTTCAGATATCCAAGAATTTAAAGATAAGAGATATCGGTAGGTTTGTCAAACACTTATTGAATATCTAATATGTCAGGCATTCAGCTAGGTACTGGGGATGATTAGATGAATAAAACATGGTCCTCACTTACTTGATAGCTCATGCTTAAGGGAGACTGGGACAAATCTGTAAATAGATCACTGCAGTACAGTGTGGCAATTGCCACAACAAAGTGGTATTAGAAACAGTTATTGAAGCAGCTACTAGAACCTTTAAAATAAAAAAACATACTGGAATTCAAAGGAATTAATATGCCAAATTCATATTTGAATTTTCTCTTAAATTATATAAGAGTTTTCTAGGTAAAAAAATTTTCTCTTAAATTATATAAGAGTTTTCTAGGTAAAGAAGCAGGAATGGACATT